>NW_009914099.1:106355-184709 GCF_000696875.1 Nestor notabilis
CACACTAAGTTTTCACAAGGAAATTTGCTACTCTGAATTTGCAGAGGCAATTTCTCAAATAAATTGAAGCATGAGGATTATCCATCTAAAATTTAAAAAAAACCACAATAAGCCAAACAGAACATATCAGAGCTTCTGAAAGACATCTAAAATAAGAACATTACATTGATACACATACACTGACAACAGCAGAGCTGGTGAAAGGCAGTCGCAGGTGGCAGCTTATGAGAGTACTAACCTCAATTGAGTGTCCCACACAGTAATGCATATTGTGGAAGAGAAGACTCAGATAACTGGGATATCACTAAAACAGACATGAAAATACTCACCCAACATTCAGACAACAGATGGGGCCACACCAGAGCAGATTATTGCAATGGACCACTGTGCACCCCCTCCACCACAGCTGTGGGTTTCCAGTACCGCTGCTACCCCAGGCTTTTGCTCAGTACTGACACACTTGGTGCCACACCTGGGTTGCTGGTGCAAACGGCTCACAGCACAGCAATGGTATGAGCTCACGTAGTTTCAAATATTTTATCTGCAAGCAGATGGGAAATTGGGCCTGAGCTGACTGCCAACTAAGGGCTATCAAAACCTTTTTCCAGCCAGCTTGTATTTCTGAGGTCTCACTGGTTTTTAGGGGGCCCTGGTCACTAATGGCTTGCCCTTTAAATTGCATTGTTCAGCTCCCTGTGTGGTCTTCTTCTAGATTCTTGATTAAAAAAACACAGCCAGAATTAACTGTTAAAGAACATGCCTTTGTAAAGCGGTTTTTGGTTCGTGAAAGCTGTGGAACATATGGGGGAACACACAGCATAAGGCTTTGCAACCTTTTCTGTAAGATAAAGGCCATATTCTTCAATATTTTTGATCAACTTGCACTTATATCAACTTGCAGGCTGTGGAGAAGCTTTGCTAAGGATTTTAGCTAAATATATAGGCTGGCTTTCTAGTTTACGGTAGATAATCCATTCCCTTCACCACATCTGTGAGAGATTAGAGCAGTGGCTGAGCTCTGACTGAAGCTGGAAAGCTATGCTGCTTCTTGGGCATGAATCTGAAAGATTCCAGATCATGTAAATACTACATGGCATGAAGAAGCTAAAAACCTGGGGGCATACTAGCTTTGCTGAACTGGTTATATTCTGTTTGGGCTTCTGAATCCTCTTTCCTTTCCCTGTAACTGTCCTGTACTCTGCTGTGTGGTACAGGCATGACTAGAAAGTAGTTAATCCTATCCAGCTCAACTCATTCATTCTTGTGCTTCCTGTATGTCAGTCTCCACCTGTGAAATGGGAAGATGAGTATTTTTCACTGCAATGCATCACTGTCTACAGAAGTAAGAGCAAGCCATGAAAACTGGGATCTTGCAAGTGGGTTCTTGCAAAGCTCAGTGGTTGCCTTTGTCACCAGTTGCATATTTTCAGTCAAAACTAACTGGAAAATGTTTATTGAATCTGAGGACATGGGAAAAAGGACACCAAAGGAGTCAGCAATTCATGTTTACTTTGTAAATGATTATGTTTGCTTATAAAGCAGTTTCAATTTACAAATGACTGGCAAGGTGCCTTGCAAATAGTTCCTACAAGTTAGTGAGGCACAGTAACTGTTAAGAAGACCACGTTTTAGAAAATAAGATTGTAGCTCATTGCACATATCCTTTCATATGGCACATTCCTGTCCCTATTGTTTTAACTTCTAGTCTGAAGTATTTATCGGGGAAATAAAAAAGTAAAGTTAGCCTTCTTGAACTCCCGCACCAAGCTTTGTCCTGAGGTGTTATCACACCTCAGGACACCAAAGACAAAGTTTCTAGGTGAGCTTCAATACAGCAGAATTTGGATTCATTTTTGAATTTGGATTCATTTTTGCAGACCCTTACATATTTCCTTGAAAGTTTTGGAGATGAGAAGTTACTAAAGAGATATCCTGGATGAAAGAGAAATATTCAGGTCTGAGAGAAAGTGGTGCACATCTAGGATAACCACGCAGAAATAAATGTCAAATACAGAAGAATGTGAAACTGGGCATTAAAAGCCTATGAAATGGACACACTGACAGGGGCACCAACCTGAAAGCTGCTCTATGCCCATGACTATCCCTGAAATGACGATAAAACGAAAGGTTTTTGCAGGGCCAAGTCCTTAAACACACTCTGGGTACATTAGGGCATTTAGTCCAAATGGTTACTTCTACTGAAAGACTGTGAAGATTTGGTGCATGCAAGTACAGAGATGTCCTGGTTTCAGCTGTAATAGGGTGGGGTTTTTCTCCCTAGTAGCTGGTGCAGTGCTGTGTTTTGGCTTTAGTCTCAGAACAATGCTGATAACACATGGACGTTTCAGTTGTTGCTCAGTAGCACTTACACTGATCAAGGACTTTCTCAGTCTCATGCTCTGCCAGGGAGGAGGGGAAGCCAGGAGGAAGCAGAGACAGGACAACTGACCCGGACTGGCCAAAGGGGTATTCCCTACCACAGCACGTCATGCCCAGTGTATAAACTGGGGGGAGTTCCCTCGAAGGCCCAGATCGCTGCTCGGGTCAGGCTGGGTATCGGTCGGCGGGTGGTGAGCGGTTGTGTTTGCATCACTTGGGTTTAGTGTTTTCTTCCCTTCCCCTTTTAGTTTTATATTCTCTCCCCTCATTATTTTCCTTATCAGTAGTAGCGGTGGTAGTAGTAGTAGTAATATACTGTACTTCAGTTACTGGACTGTTCTTAGCTCAACCCGTGGGATTTACATTCTTTTTGATTCTCCTCCCCATCCTGCCCGGGGCAGGGGGTGAGTGAGTGGCTGCGTGGTGCTGAGTTACCAGCTGTGTTTAAACTATGACAGAGGTATTTTTTCTACTGCACTAACATCAAGAATTTAAGACACATTAAAAGTCAGGAAATAAGATATGGCATATAAATTCACATAGTACAAAAATGAAGGAACATCATCATGTTTTATTAATAAAAAGACATACTTACTAAAGGAGAAAGATTTAAACAGGAATGTAGTGCTGTAATTTATTAGTAGTGAAAAGGAGAAGCCACACTTAAGCAGTAAGAAAACACTTTTTGAGGAGGAGGAGTCAAGAATAATCAGTACCTTGTGGGACTGAAGCCCAAGGAATTATACAAAGTTAAAATTACAATGATGAACTAAAGAATACAGCAGAAGATTTAAAAATGTCTGGAGCCAGGGAGTGTTCCTCAGACATTCCAGACAACATACTCTGCAAAAAGGCATCAGGCAGTTCTTTATGAGCTCTGCAAAGAGGATATTTGAGCTTTTTTAATACTCCTGAGGCTAGGAACTTCTTACAGAGCAGACACCACTTTTGTTATCAGATATTTTACAGTCCCCAAGAACTGAAAGAGAATGGTTGGGGGAAAGGATTAGAAGAGAGCCAAGCAGAAGCTGAAAAAGCACATAACAATTCAGTAGTCAAAGAGGTGAAAGACTATGGGGGTTCCCTTAATGTTTTTTACCACATTTCAATTTGTTTGTTAACTAAGAAAAGCAATTATGTGTGATGGTATTCATCAGTGAGCTTTTGGAGAATGAGGGGATGACCAAAAGTAAAGAAGGAAGGTGTTCTTGGCATTACTAAGCATGCAGACAGTTGTGTGGAAAAAAAAACATACGAAAGAAGTACTCAGGCAAGTCTCTAGGCTCTGCTCAGCAGCTGATAGCATTGAGAGAAAGCCAAAAGCAGTGCTGGAAAGCCTTAAAATTGAGTGACACGGTTGAATTCAATGCAGTGAAAAGGAAAACTGGTGAAGAAGAGAGATAAAAAGCACATCAATGTGGTTAGGATGACAGGGGATAAAAAAGCAACCTTTGCAGATGTCAGCACGGCCAAAGACAAAGCTGGAGTGATCATGATGGTAGCAAAGGTGTCATGTTTGAGGTCCAGTCAGTACTTTGGTACACTGTGGAGCAAAAAAGATTGCAAAGGATAGAAGAGAATAAAGTCAGAAGCTCTTCTTAGTCTAACAAGATGAATGATAGTAGATGTTATATTTCTGAAAGCAAAACTGATCTGACAGAGCAAGCAGAGCCCACAATAAAATGGCATATTTACATGTTTCATTTCACAGACCAGCAAGCCACAGGCATGTCAAGGAGCATGGTGTTGTAAAGGACAGAACTGGTATTTACCCTTCCTGGTTTTGGGCCACCAAGCTTTTTTACGTAGCTACCGGCTTCGGGGGCACCAAGGCAGATCTGTGGTTTGTACACACTAGGTTCAATTTTAGGGCTGGAAACAGATACTAGAAGATCAAACAGGGCAGACAATGGCTGCCAGATACAAGTTGTTAAAAGGAGAAATAAGATGGGAAGAGTGGGCAGTTTTTCTACAGTACAATTCAGCAGTTTAGAGAGGTGCTCTCAGCAAAGCAGAGTGAGTGTGTGCTGTCTGTTGATGCTGGGGGTCATTGACACAACAAGGATGGGTGATTTATGTAAAGGAGTGACTGATCCAACCAAGAACAATGTCAGGAACCTGAGGAGGCATCTAAGCACACAAACAATCCAGGTCATTTCCTACAAATTCCCTTTGTAATGCATTGAAGCAAGGAAGAAATCATTAGGGAGGAAAAAAAAAAAAAAAAATATTAATTTTGGAGGTACAATAGTGGAAAAGGTGATGAGTTAAAGGGTGGGAGCCCAAGGTCCTAGAATGATCTTCTTAAGGAAATAAGACAGTTGATTCACAGCACAAAGGCTTTTATTCATTCAAATAGGGCAACATTTTTCTGAAGGACTTACACCATGAGAAGTAGCAGGTTACAGTTCTGTGAGAGGAATCAGTGGCTTTGAGTAATATTGCTGTTTACACTAATGTTAGTGATGAGAGTTTGGGATAGAAGTAGATCTCTAGATGTGGGCATGGTTGAACTAAACCGAGAAAATATCTATGTAGTTTGTGTAAAATATTTCAACAAGTAACACCACAGATGGATTACTTTTATCCCCATTTAAAGAGGCAAGAGAACAGAAAGGTGAGCACTGACCTGCTCAAGTTCAAACAGTGTGTGTGGAGAGGTGAAAGACTTCTGTCTCCAATCATGTGTTTTCTAACTTCCAGATTCTTTTCTATCTGGGGCTTTTATTCCAGTCCCTGGAATCTCTGCACTTTATTGAACCACTGCGTCTGTAAAACAACAAGATGGCAGAAATCAGTAGGCAAGACCTATGGGTGGACAGAATCTAGTAATATCAGTGCAACACTTTTGACCCGTGAAAAAAAGATTCTGCAGCTCTTACCAGAAGCTGCCTTTCATTGTAGAAATGAGATTGTATGTTCCAGCACCCTCTGACTCTCTTTCTGAGGACTGACATAAAACTGTGCAGATTAGCCAGAGAAAGAGCTACCAGAGCTGCTGCTCTGCTGATGCACAGAACAGCCAAGGACATAATCCAAAATTTGCCATTATGGGGTGAATCCACCCAAGACATAACTCCATGAGGGGGCAGAGAAGGTGCAATTACAGAAAAGGCCCTCATGGGAATGCTTAAAGATGGAATAAGCCACACTGGGCTGTGCATCTTCTCATTTTAATATTCTCTGCATTTCAGAAAAATCAGAACAAAGCTCTTTTTCTGTCTTTTCACTTATTTTCATGCAGGATTTGCTGCTCTTGCCATGCCTGAATGTACTGACTTGTAGAACTAATGAGCTAAACATCACAAAAAGTTATCAACCGTCTGCCTTCATCTCACAGGTAGACATTCACGAGCGGTAAAATTCCCTGCTTGACACTGGGATTTCAGAGACTTTCGGAACTAAACTTTATGCAACCTCCATTGCACTTTGCACAGTGATGTGAGAAACGCCTCCTTGTGGGCACTGCAAATGCAGACCTTGTCCGCAGTCTTCAAATGTAGCTCCAGGAAAATGCGTGATTCTCCAATGAAAAGCAAGGAAATGCTTCAGCTTCAGCTAAGTTTTAATCTCAGCTGTGCTGTGCAGAAGGACAGCAGGGATCTGATCCAGACACCTAGCAGAGCAGGTCGCTTTTGTGAAAAGAAGCGTTAGCAAAAGAGACCTTAGCAAGCTGAGTTTCCTCCTTCCTTTTTTTGTAAGACTGCAAGAGGAACTAATGTTTTCCCTTCTATTTTCATCTTTTCCATTTCATTCCCCTCATGCTGCACATCAGGGAGAAGGTGAGAGGATAACTGGGCTACAAGGGTAACCTCAGCTTCCAAAATGATGCTTTCAAAAAGCCAACAGTCAAGTTTTCCTGACAGAAAACTAGAAATGTGGAATGCACTCCCTTTGGCTAAGCCATCTTAATTATTTCTACTCCTCGATTGACTCTGTTCTTACTTATTTTATCTAGTTTTCTGGTGGTGTGACACTTTCATTGCTCAAAACTTAGAGTAGGTACTAGAACTTAATGTTTGTATTTTTACACTGCCACAATTAACAATGAATAATCCTGGTATAGTAACTGCTACATATCCTCCCACCAGCACTCAAATTCAACCCACAGGTATGTACCCCACAGCAAAGCAAGGCAATCCCAAGAAAAGGCAACAGCAGAAAGCAGAGGCTACAGGCCAAGGAGATTTTGCACATGTTTTCAAAAGAGATTCATGTCAACCCTGCTTAACTGTTGTATCCTGCAAAGATCCCAGTCAATAGGGAATTCACATGTCCATCGTGGCAGTAATGTAGGGACTTGCTCTAGGAGTTGTTTTAATCCACAGAGATCGTTGATCCCTAGGAATAGCTGCAAATCCTAGATATTTTTAAACAGTTTGAAGCTCAAGTGACTGGTTAAGTAAACAGGTGAATAGAGAAAATACAGTTAAAGACAAAGCCCAATTTCATATTGCATCTGCTTAAGGTCCTTTTTTCTTCCACAAAGCTATGCTGATAAAACTGTATAGGGGATGCAAGCATGAGGCTGAGCAGGTAGTAAAATAAGGGAAGAAGTGCTACAAGTTTTACACTTTCCCTTTTTGTGTCAAAACATGAATTTATAAACAATTTGACTCTTCATAATTACATTTAAAAGGTCAGTCATTGCCTGTAACAGGTTTTCTTCTAACATTTCCAAGCATTCAGGCCAGAAAAAGTGTACACAGTAGGACCGTAAGGAGCTACAGGTAATGAAAATCACACATGACAATTTGGTATGCAGCTTCAGGAAGGCCACAGAACAGGGTGGGTTTTGGTGGGCTTCACACGGGCTGAGCCACATGTGTCAAACACAACACATATTTTTAACCTGACCACCTGCTCTGCAGAAACATGTGTGTGTCAAAATCCAGGAAGATCACGCAGCCCCTGTGGGGACTGGAGTATTTTTCAGCTGTGCGTGACATTACATACTGCAAACCACATGGCCACAAAGAGGAAGTCTCCACCACACTGCTACTTGCAGGATTCACGTTCAGCCCCCACAGAGCCCAGGCTAAGGTTTTCCTTTCTCTAGCAGGGAGCCTGACAGTTTGAACAGGACATCAGTAAACACCCATCTGTTTATCCCAGACTTGCTTGCATTTGTAAACAAGCTGGCTCAGCCAGGGTGGGATGCAAAGGAAGGAGATTATGAGCTATGAGGTGCAGATCGCTTCCATTTGTTCCACCAACAGGCACAGCCTGCAGCTGTGGAGGAACAGTGCTATTGATGCTAGCTCTAAAAGTCAACCCAAAGCCTGTGCAACAGGGGGTGGAAAGTGAAGCCAAATCAGCCCCTTGTGAAGTACTGGTTGTCTTGGCCAGCAGAGCAGATCACGGTCTTTCTTTCTTTCCTGTTCATCGGTACTGCATATCCCCTGAAAGGTCTCTCAGTGGGACTTTGCACTTTCCTCAAATATTTGCCCATGTTGGGGTTCTTAAGAGCTTTTTGTTATGTAGTTAAAATGAAACAGGGAAAAAGTAATTCTCTTCCTCTAGCTGACACATTGCTGCCCCTTTAGGAATATTTAAAAGCCCCTTTTCTGAAGAGGCACTTGCTAATCAGCTACTTCTTGAAAGCACAGGCAGAATACGTACGCTGCTAGCAATCCCCCTAGAGAACCCTAGGGACTGGGCACTCCAGCTCAAAAAGTAGATTTCTGACTTTAAAAAAACCCTTATTATTGTTTCAGGACCTCATGGTTGGCAGTCAAAAAATCCAGAGGCACAGACTAACGAATTGGTGTGCCCCTGGATGCACAGCGTGTCGTCATGACCACTCAGAAAGGCAAATCCCAGTTCAGACCACAGTACCTTACTGGTCCAACTGATTTCAACCGCCCCACACACACACTTCATTCTTGCTGATGGGCAAGAAATTTCTCTGCCACAGACTCAGAAACATTCCCACAGAGAACTTGCTTCCTGTGGAATAGAGGGGCTTTGTTCTTAGTCTAAATTCAGTATCATTAAAAGTAAGCGCAACAGCAGCAACAGCAGTTTCAGCTGAACTGTCATCCCAGCTCTCCAGTTCTTTTCACATCTTTTATTGAAATCTCTCTGTTGCTCCTCATGTTTGTTTCGCCAGTTTTCTTCACTGTATCTTCCTACTATGAGAAATGCTACAGAACAAGCATCTATACAAAACAATGTGCAAATTAAGTACATTATTTAAAGTACTATACAATAAATGTGACAAAAATTACTTTTAGAGATTCTGATAAGAGTCACACCAACCTGACACAGCCCTTTAGGCTTTATACTCTTTTCTTAATGCCCTTCTGCATCAGACATTCATTTTGTTCCCTTCCACATCCCTCCTGGGACATCACGTCCTCTGCAAAGCCCGCTGATGCTTAGTAGAAATGCCACCAGTCCATGAGTGAAAAGAAAACCTTCTGGGATCCCAAGGCAGATGCTGCTTTCTGTACCACTGAGCTACTTAAGCTGTGTCACTGCTCGAAATTAGATATGCAGTTGCTAAGACATAGGAGTCATTTTAGTTTTATGCTGGATATACATATATAGCATATATATGTACACACACATATAATTTTCTTGAAGGTCACCCTTGTTTCTGTGGTATGAAGAATGCCAAGTGCTCTTCCTGTACTTCATAATGAAACTAAAAAAATGGTGGCCCCAAAGTATATTTATTCTACATAAAGAAATGACAGTGCTTTTTCTTATTTTAATTAATGGTTGTTCTATGGGATCAATAAACCAGGCCTGTTTATTTACATGGATGGACTTGATGTGAGGCATTTCTTTTTTAAATAGCAAAAAAAGGGGTGTTTTCTCTGTTGTTTACTCAACAATTTCAAAGAGCACTACACACACAAAGTAAATACTCCACTGCAGCAGCTATGGGCTTTCCACAGATCAGCCCAGAAAAGAAAATGATTGAACTAGGAGCAATAATGGCTCCTTTTTTGCGAGTGAAAGAAAGCAAATATTATTTGGATGAAGTCCAATCAAAGCTTTCTCAGCACATGCTCTTTTATTTGAGGGATATTTATTTGTGAAGTTTGCCACCTACTGAAGAAAGCACAGCACAGCAACGACAGAAAAAAGTTAAAAACCTCATTGTGCTGAAGCTGTTCTGTGGTAGAGCAATGCTTGCTCTTGGAGACTATGGCCACAGAGGCTTCTGGACACCTCTACACAGCTGGCAATGGATCGATTAAACAGCAGAAATACTTCTTCTCCTACTCCTTTATACATAAATCCTTAGAAACACTGTTTTAGCCTGAATCAGTGCTAGATTTTGTCTTACAAACCTTGAAATGACTGAAAAAAGACTACCAGCTTCTGCAGGGAACATGTAAGTTCTAGAGATACAAGGTACTGAGATGTTCCAAGTCATACTGAAGCAATTTCTAAAATTACTTTGGTAACATTTTATTCACCTTCTGGGCTTATAAGTACTGCTCAGAAACTAAGAGTCTGTGTTTACAACAGGAAAATATGAGAAATATTACCTGTTTAGAAATATGTTACAGTTTGAAAAACCTCTCAGCGTGCTCTTGTGTGAAATGCAGGGCATATACATAGCTTCAGAGCAAAGCATAAAGTCCTTTACACAGGCCATGGAGACATCACTGGCCACGAGCGGGTGGGTTCCTTTTATTTCAAATCACATAGGTAAGCACTGTATAAAACTGAAAATGCTATTCAAACCGTTCATGGAGCCCCTTCTGCAGATGAGTTTGCTGCCTGGCAGAGCAGAGATCAACAGCTCCATGGCCAAGCTCATCACTCTCTGTTTGGAGGGAGCCCTGGCTCCCAGGTGGATTCCATTTAAATTTGGAAAGCATAAGGATCATCAGACCTACCAGAGACACCTTGCACTGAAAGCAGTCACACTACATCTATAGCAGATGAGCACCTCTGTTTCAGCACAGGGCAGTGACCCCATGGCCATCTGAGGGAAGGGATGCTCAGACTCTGGAGTCAGCTCTACTCCCCTCCTACAATAAACCTCTCTGTGTTTGTGCCTGTGCTGCAACTATGGAGCAAGCACTAATGAGGGAGAAGTGTTCTCCAAGCAGACAGAAATTCATATTTTGAAAGTTCACATGTTTATATGAAATTATGCCTAAGTGGAGTAATTATTCTTTTATTTTAAATAGATGCTTAAATAGCTTATATACATATATATGCCTACATATTTATATGTATCTGCATGAACGTATAGGTAAACACCACAACAACTGATAGCATGTAAATACCTGTTAATAGAGGGGTGCACGTGAAACACATGTACAACAAAGACGCCGAACAATGACCCAATTCTGATAATGGAGAAACATAATTCAAAAACATCACCTCTGACAAAAATAGTTCTGCAGACTATCACCCACCTAGGTATATATGCAGATATACTGCATCTTACACAAGTAGAAAATCTGGGTTTGACTGACATAACCTAAAAACCAGAAATACTTCTTGGCAATAAATTGTGATGATTATTGCAAGGCACAGGGAATGGCATGTAGTATTGAAATTACTGGACTCACAGCATACTTCTGGCTCCACACAAAGGCATAATTCACTAAACACTGAGCTGGTGTCCACTGCTGTGTCAGCACTTTTAGAGCCTTACACTGGTGCGCATAAAGGCCATCCAAAGCCCACCGGGCCAGTAGTGCAGTGTGCCAGGCAGCTCCAACACACACAAGGTGAGTGTGCTCCACTTCCCTGGGCAGCAGTAGGAAAGGACAATCAATGCTCTTCCAATAAGTAGGTTAAGAAAGCATCTGGCTGAGTGAGTGGCTTCCTTTTTCAGGAGGTAAAATGAATCCACTGCTGAGATACTCCTGGTCAATCAAATTGTGGTGCTACAGTAAAGCTGATACACTCACTCTCTGCTGTGATTAAGAGAGCAGTGGCTTCAAGCAAACTTGTCCTGAGAAAATCTTGTAACGTTGTCCCCTAACTTAATAGCAATTGATTTTTACAATTATCATAGCCAGTACAAGATAGTGAAATAGATTTGTACACTCTACACTGCTCTGGCTTTATTGCTGGTGGCCTAATTAAGTTACAGGAAAACATTTTGTTTCTTAAGTACATCATGAATTTCATTTACAATTGGAAGTAATTCGTCTCAGAATGTCCCCTAAAATTTGCTGCATACCCATCCGGTCCTGGTGCTTTATTGTTTAATTTTTATTGCAGGTTTTACAGGAGCCCTTGTTTCACATTCTGTCTCATTTTGGCACCTACCTGGAATCTGTGGGTAGGAAAATGATATATTCTCGAAGTTTTTTAACACTTGCTTTCTCTCCTGTCAGTAGACTGGGAGGTCAATGCATCAGGACCATAAGCCCAGTCCTAGCACTAGGCTCGGTGTCTTATGTACCCACCTCAGTTCTGCTCCTGCTCTGCTCCAAATCGGGCACAGATTCCATGTGAGAATTGCATGAGATCCAAACAAATAATGTATGAGACAGTCTGATAAGTTTGAAAACAATCTCCATCTGTCTCAACCATCCCTCCAATGTAATTTCAAATCATAGAATCATAGAATCATAGAATAGTTAGGGTTGGAAAGGACCTTAAGATCATCTAGTTCCAACCCCCCTGCCATGAGCAGGGACACCACACACTAAACTATGTTGCCCAAGGCTCTGCCCAGCCTGGCCTTAGACGTCTCCAGGGTTGGAGCATTCACAACTTCCTTGGACAACCTATTCCAGTGCCTCACCACCCTCACTGTGAAGAACTTCTTTCTTATATTTAACCTAAAGTTCCCCTGTTTAATTTTAAAGCCATTACCCCTTGTCCTACCACTGCAGTCCCTAATGAAGAGTCCCTCCCCAGCATCCTTGTAGGCCCCCTTCAGATACTGGAAGGCTGCTATGAGGTCTCCATGCAGCCTTCTCTTTTCCAGGCTGAACAGCCCCAACTTTCTCAGCCTGTCTTCATACGGGAGGTGCTCCAGCCCTCTTATCATCCTCATGGCCTCCTCTGGACTTGCTCCAACAGCTCCATGTCCTTTTTATGTTGAGGACACCAGAACTGGACACAATACTCCGAATACACCAATTCCCTTCACATCCTAAATGTCCGAAGGAGTTTGCCTAGCCCCACATGCATCTCTGTGCTTTGGATGTGCCAGATACTGTGTCTACAGGGCAACGGACCTCCACGTCAGAGTGTCCTCTCAGCTGCTATTTAGGCTGTCCCCCTGGTCATGCCCTCATGTGTCTGCAGCCAATGAAGCCAACAGGACAATGACCAGTTTACAGCTTTGGAATCATGAACCTGTGACACCAGTTTTCGAAGATGTCCTATTTTCGTGATACTGATAGGATTTGTATTATGCCTTCAGTCCCCAGGTCTTGCTGTCTGCTTTTCAGACTGCTGTTTCCTCTGCCAACAACATTTCTCTATAATCTGAGTACTCAGCTGTCTGTATTCAGTACTCTAACTGCTTCTCCAACGACCAGAACAGTGTCCTAAATAACATTGCACACATTTCTCAACTTCTCCTAATCTTGTTAAGGCTACAGCTATTTCTTTCATGTTCTGTAACTCCCACAGCATCTTGTATTCTCAATTTCAATTAGCTCCTGTAAAGGCCAACCCCTTTTTTCTCTGCACTTTTAGAGTCCTTCTATTGTGCTGATAAGGGCGAGGATAGCTCGCAGCAGCCATCACTCTCCCTGGGGAGCAGAGCCTGTGCCTTCTGGGAAGTGTCGATCTGGTCACGTAGGTTATTTAGGGGAATGAGATAAGGACAGCAGGGGGCATGAATTTAGAAGAGAGAAAGAAAAAGAAAACCTGAGATGTTTTACGTCACATGATTGCCGTTGTTCCAGGGTCACTGCCCAGGGGCTGCAGCTGGGCCACTGTGCTCTCCCCCAGCACCCTGCAGCAGGAGCATCACTGGCAGTTCCTCTGGGAGCTTACTCAGATTCTGTCTGACTGGTGTAAAACTGCCCTAAAGCCACCCTGGATCGAAATCCTTCTTTCCTTTTAGAAACACTGTTCCCGTGCGTTCTTCTCTCTCAACAGTAATGATACACCACTTTAATAAAACTTAAAATGAATGATCTAACTGCTCTTGAAGTTGCCTTCTCATGCAAGGCCTAACCACTAATAAAGACGTAACAATCCACACACCCATCTTAAGAGAAAAAGCCACCTCCCTTACACCTGATGTTTTTCCGGTGATTCGTTTGGAGATGGAGCAGTTTCAAGACTAAGATCAAACCTAACTATTAACAAGCCTGATTTCAATACCTGCATCTATCTGTCACTGGAAAAAGTGCCACATTCCCCACATGCCCTACCAGGACTGCCCTCCTACTTGTTCAAAATAGTACTCCTTTTGCAGGGTTTTTTTTAAGTAGGAAAGTTCAATGCTGTAATTTTCTTCACATCATCTACCCTGTTTAACTTCCCTGTTCAATCACTGTAAGGTGGCATCCATACCATCTCTATGAAGAACGCCTGCAGCATGTCAAGAGGTCTGGCAATTTATGGAAGAGACTCAAGGCTCTGTTTTTACACACACAGTGAGGGTGCTTGTTAATACAACATGAACAGCAGTAAATAACCTCATCATGACCACCTCTGCCTGCAAAGCTTGAGCAGGGAACAGCAGGAAGGAATATTGTGTACTTGCTGGTCCTGGGCACAGTTTGGGACTGTGCTCTGCTACTGGGTTTCGCTGTCGTGGATGGAGGGAATGAAGGAGGGAAAGAAGGAAGGAAGGAAAGGAAGGAATGAAAGGAAAGAAAAAGGAAAAGGAATAGGAAAAGGAAAAAAAACACAAGTGCATTAGGAGAAGGAATAGGTCTGTTGGGGTTTTTATTTCCCTAACTGAAAAAAGCATTTATTAGTTAAAGCTGCATTTTGTGTTACCTTTCTTTTAATTTTGCAGATTCACTGATGCTGCTGATCCTTCTGCTTTGAACTGCTGCAATGGGGCAAAGCAGCAAGGAGCCTTGTGTAAGCCAACAGCATATCAGCTTTTGTCATGAGAACAGGGCACAGCCTTCTCTCAGGTGTCCAGCCTCTAGGTTTTGTAATCATGTTCTGCTCATTGAACACTCTTTAATGCCACTGCAGTTTAATAAAATGTAGCCTGTGAAAGCTTCTAACAACATGAATTGCAAGGAAGTAACACAGCTTAAGCTGGCTGAATTTCCAGAACATCCAGAACTGCAACAAAACAATCCATTTTCTTTCAAACAAAATAAGGAGTTCAATGCCTATCCATCTGGCTTTCTTCAAAGCTTATCCTTTGATAAATCAGACACTTACTGAGTTAAGAGACTGAACAGACCTATCAAACAGCCTGAAGTATAAACTAACAAGCTCAGATAATCACTTTCTGTTTAATTGTCAGCTGGCTTTGTACCATAAAATGTGTTCCTGATTATTCTCCAACATCCAGATTCTGGTATTTCAGGGTGGCTGTGGCTTCGTATTTCTAAACTGGAATTGTCCCACAAGACCTCCTGACCTTCTGAGAAGACAGCTTCATCCTGGCTCTGTAGCTGAAATGTTCACAACCCTGTCATGGCTCACAGAAACACTACATGTTTGGTGAGAAAATACTTGAAACCATTTGAAAATACTTCGTACCCTTGAACCATCCACCACTAGCTTTTTATACCTTAAAAAGTTCAGCTTTTCTGAATGAAATTGCCTCTGATGTTTCTCCTGCAAGCCCAGTTCTTCAGAAAGATTTGGGAGATGTTGGGTTCTTTTGGTTTATTTTGCTTTAAAAACAATACTGTTTGAGCAAACAAGCATTTTCTAATGATACTTTCTAGTGCCCAAGGTACATACATGCTGGCAGTCAACACAAGGTCCCTCAAAAAAGTCAGCATGGTAACAGGGTTGGGGAGAAAATTCTCTCCAAAGAAATCCTGCTAAATGGCACAGCAGCACAGTCTGAAACTCCAGATGGTGATGCTGTAGCACTGGAAAATCCTGTTTTCTTCACACAATGTTGCAAGATACTTCTAAAACCTCTTCAGTGATATAAACCACACAAGTGTTTTACAGTGCTACAGTAGTAGCTGGCCATAGGACACCAATTAGTATGATCAGATAGTCAGAAACACCAAGCACTCTGGAATCCATATAGATGCACATTGGCGGATAAGGGTGAGCTATTCTGCATTTGAAGTAGGAGTCATAGTGCAAAGTCCTTCCTGTGAGACCCAGCAGGCCTACTGCCCCAGGCTGCTGTCATGCAATCTGGGTAGCAACTGCCAGTATTTAGGTAGAACAGGACAGTTTAAATGTTGAGTGTTCACCCAGAAATAGCTGGGAGACAGCTACGTTTATCCAAGCAATTTATTTTCTGAGAAACAACGTTTTTAATAATTAAATTTTAACAATTAACAATGCAATAGATTTATGCACAGGAAACTCTTCCATATGCCTGCTGTAAACTACTGAGACACACCAGCTGAGCCCTTGCCCTTTTGCAGTCAGTCTGTTAAAACTTTCACCTTGCCTAGCTGCATTGCAGCAGTGAATGGAATTAACAAAGGATAATACTAATCTTACCACTTCACACTCAAAAGCATATTGGAGTATCAACCTTTTTGTATTTGTGAAAACTTACTGAATATACTTCTACATATAGACATAGGCAGATGTGTTACTTGACCTGTTCCTAACTAGAACATTATTTAAGTACTCCAATAACCCAGGATGCCTTAACTGCATGTTTACGACAACCTTAGGCCAAGGTATGCAATGCAAGGTATCAATGCAGAATGCGCATGTGCTGGGTGAAGAAGGTGACAGAACAGGCTGTTGGAAACAGTTTTATGGATGAACTTCAGTCTTCAGGTGGTAGGTAAGGTCTTCTGCCCGTCTCTAAGCATTGCTTCTGGTTCAGCGCAGACGACACCGCAGGCTCTCTGGCAGAAACAGTACTGGACTAGAAATAAAACACACCAGCCCCACTCACTCTTTTAATAAAAGTCACTGGTGCCTCTAATGGTGTCACGGCAACACATGACAGCTAAAAACTTACTCAAATCTGTTATTTCAGTGCTATGATTTAACTGCATGCTTTCGGTTCATCAAAACAATGTTCTCCTATTCCAAATGAAATCCAACTTCAGACTTAAGGTTTTGCTTTAAGGCCTTACTGTCTTTCCCTGGAAATAATCTTCTGTTAATGTTATGTACTTATTCAGATCTTGTGACTGAAAGTTGAGAAGTCTGAGAGTTAAAAACTGTGCATGTAACCAGATCATGAAAGTCTGATGTAATAATTGCTAGAAGTTCTCACCTATTGGCAGAACTGTGAGATGCATGCTACAAAAACAATCTTACATATGAAGTTTCATATGAAAGAGCTAGACTTCTTACAACACACATCCAGATTTCCTCTTTCCAGGATTACTCATCACTACTATGGCTCTCTCCTGGGGTACCTCTTGGGATATAGATACTTTTCTACAAATGCATTGCATTTTAAAATAGTTCTCAGGAGGGGGCAGGGATTATGCTACAAACAACTGAAAGAATTGCACAGAAAAAAATTGTAGTAAGATTTTTCATGTTACCTCTCAAGTGGAATTTACTTCCACTAGCATTTCCTACTCTGCTCCTTATCAGTGTTTTGTTTGAAGAGATCTTGCAATATAAGACCTTTCACATCGTCACTGCGCTACTGGATCTCAGTTTTCGTTAGTAAGTCTTGTTACAAAATGGACCCACTAAATTGATCCAAGAGGCTCTCTTCATTGAAAGAGGTATCTACTTTACTATGTAGCTAATTATTTACTGGATTGGAAAATACATTTTAGAAGCTGAAATTCAGTTGAATTATTATATACCACCGATCGACCAAAGATGTATGAGCCTTCATTAAATGAATAGCAATGAAGAAAGGAAATTTACCAGTTATTTCTGAAATTGTGCAATATCCATGCTCAATCGAGGGTCCCCACTGCAAAGTTAGCACTGGGTTTGTTATTTTGTTATTTTTTTTGGGGGGGGGGGGGGGGGGCATTTGTTGTGGGGGTTTTAGTTTTATTTTGCTTTGATTTTGGTTGGTTGGTTTTTTTAATGTACACCTATAACAAGTAACACAGATGATACATTTCCACCCATCATAACTGTATTTCCTCCTGCAAAGAATAAACTACTTAATGGTCAGACCTATAAAACAAGACTCCCAACTCGCCACTCCCCCAGTACACACATGCTGGTCAAACACAGATTTATCAGGCAAAGCAGAAATAAAATATCTGTGGTCTGCCTTCCCTTCCATCCCTTTATTCCCCATCTAGAGAAATGAAGCAGGTCCCCCCATGGACATACTTATCCCCTCCAGGTGCTGCCTTGACACAGCAGCACAAGGGAATCTGAATGCTGAAGAATTCAGTCAGATGTGTGTAGTACTTGGACATGTAATATAACCATTATGCCATTTGCATTTGTATGATTTTATTGTCAGAAATGCTTAGAGATGATGTTCCCCCACAACGTTTCATTTATGGTTTAAAAACAAAAAACATCGTTTGAAAATCATGCAGGTCACTGTTTGCATAAGTGGCTCTCATGAAGCCACCTGGTAAAATATAAACATCTTTTAAAAACATTTTAAGCTCTTTCTCAGTGGCTTTTGGTAAAATTTTGACTAACTACCCAAGCCAGGAAACAACAGGGGATTAAAACTCCTTAGCCTGCAAAATGGACAGCATCTTCAGTTGGATTACACTGTACACCAGCCTCCCACCCTCAAGGTGCCCAACAATTACCTCCAAACAGATAGCATACAGTTTTGGATAGAATCAATTTATTATGTAGTGAAAAATACAATTGCTATAGTCATATTAGCTTCTGTGTCAAAAAAATCCCCCACAATCAACAGAACAGCAGCTTCAAAATTAAGTGTGAAGGTCCACAAACATTACAGATTTCACAGGAAATAAACCAGCAAGAGCTTATAGGACCACTGACAGAACATTAAAATTCAAAACATTCAAATTCAAACATTCAAAAATTTAGAAAATACTATTTTATAGCATTCTAAACAAGCTGTACTCTAATACCAGCTCATTTATAGCTTTTTCTACCAGGATAAGAGGCTCTGTCCTCTGTATCTTCTACTCAAATTGTTGCTGCTATTAATTTACTAAGTGATTTTCTTTTTTTTTTCTTTTTTTATCCCCTCAAAATGAGTACAGGTATTGAATTGTACTATAGTGGAGGCCAGGCAGTTGCTGTGAGTCTACATAATCCCTGTTTTAAGAAGAGTGCTCTTGGAAAAGCTTCTTATTCCAGGGAAACCTGTGCACTTGCCCTGAGCTGAGGGGCATTTCAGACTGTTAAGAACATCTGTAGCTGCCAGCAACTCATTCATACCAGGATTCTTCCTACAGTTAATATCCATGAAACTGAAGCATCTTAAAAAGGAGAGAACAAATGCCTCCCAGCCTCTGATTTTACACTGAAGACATCACAAGTAACAATTTAAGACCAACTGTTTTCCTATTATTTGATTTGATTTAACCTAATTCAGCCATTATGTCTGATCAGTATTGATCCTCACTTTCTTTCCCTGGCGGACCCCTGAGGAAACCTACAACACATGCCCAAAGTTCAGATGGAGATACGAATCCCACTTCACATCTACATGTAGGTAACTGTCTAGTTCTAAACCACAGTGGACACAATGAATTTCTTAAAAAAGGTCTTGGCAAGCCTGCCAGCAGTTCGTAAAGATAAAAGCACACTTTTCAATTTAACTTGGGAAAAAAGGACTAAAACAGTTAAACTTTTAAAATCTGGCAATACAAAACTTCCATGGTTTTTTTCCACAACTTGCTATGTTTATCTTAGACATCTGTCATTAGCCATAGCTCTGCAAGGTTTTCACACAGTCACGTAATCCTGTTCTGGCTGTGCTGATAACCAAGTCTTTATGCAGGAACAAAAACCACCCTTTCTCTGCAACTGTCATCAGAGAACTCCAACTACCTGAAATCAGCAATTTGGCCTGGAGGGAGGTCTACCTGTCCTCATCGGCTTTTTT
This sequence comes from Nestor notabilis, assembly GCF_000696875.1. Classification (NCBI taxonomy): domain Eukaryota; kingdom Metazoa; phylum Chordata; class Aves; order Psittaciformes; family Psittacidae; genus Nestor; species Nestor notabilis. The sequence goes on from NW_009914099.1 coordinate 125,785, forward strand.
TCCTAAGCAGAAATAGCTATTTTGCTCTGCATTACCTCTGGGTCATATTGCTCCCTTTTAGCCAGCAAGCTATTACTCTGCATTATAATTTTTCTTACTTGACACCTTTCTATCACAACAACATTTGCACTATCCTTTCACATGATTCTGTTTGGTACAGCGTGGTACCAATGGTTCACGTCCTATGGAAATCCCTATCCAATATATCCCTACCTATACCCCGCTGTCATCCTTCACACCCAAATTTCTCCTGCGTTTTCTCCCTCAATCCTTTCCTAATGGCTATCCCTGCTATAGCTAGCCAAAACAAACAGTTACCTCTATTTTGCATTATTCCAGGGAAGCACAGATATTAACAATGGATGAAAGATTTTTCTTTGAAGGCTCTGCTATCTATTTCAGACAGTCAGGCAGACAGGTAAGAACAGGATTCCAACCCAGCTGTCCTGAGCAAGTAATGAAAAACTCAAAGAAGAAAAATAAAAGCAAAGTGTTAGCTCTCCCTTTTCCTTTTTTTTTTTTTCCAAAAGGGAGTTAGTTTCCCCTTTTTAGCTTCAGAAGTGTCTAGGAATAAAACAGCTGCCAACAAACTTCTTACTGTTCCAGCTGGGTTTCAGACACCAGAAACACTGGGTACGTAAGTGTTTCCAAAGTCCACCTGGACAAAATTTCCAGATAAAGCACTGGAGGCCATTCAGACTGTTGGACCTCATCTCATTCAGGTACAAAGACAAGCTTCCTGAAGTTAAGAAAACTTGCTGTATCAGAAATCAGAAGTCACCTTTCCATTTCTGTCCTGCCAACATTCAGTCAGTAAAATTTAAATTCAGTTTTACAGTGGACCCAAAACCAATTGGTGTCTTCTGCAACGTACTATTTGAGTAGCATAGCAAATAAAAAACACAGTGGTTTTAATACAAGTCAACTGAAAAAGATGGAAAATTCATAATGTGAGGCCCACCAATTTACCAAGTGGCACTGAAGACTATCCCCTGGAACTGCTTAGACAAGAATAGGTATAATTTTATTTTAATTAGATTGCATAACTCCAGAAATCCCAGAGGTACCAATGCAGTAACTTTTCACTTACAACAGCATGTAACCAGAATGCAAAGCTATCTTATTTGGCTCTTCTTCAGATTTCCTTAAGAGAGGATGACTTGTTCAACCAGTTGCAGATTACAACATAACTTCTGCCATATGCTGGCATGAATGCAGTTCCTGGTTTTGTGCTTCTATCTTTCTTCAGTGTGGTTTTTTTTTCCTCCTTCTATTCAATGTACTTCCTTTATTCAATACTCTGAAAGCGCTCTGATCTAGCTACAGAGGTTTTATTCTGGATTACAGTATGTCTAATAGCTGAAAGTAAATTAGCATCTTAAAGACAGCAACAAGTATACAGGAATATTTCCATTCTTTTGCCTAGCTTTGAGCCAAGTTAATCTACTACCTCTGTTCTTATGGTAACCAAAACCACAATTCTTATCATTCAAACCATGGCAATTATTGGTAATAGGTAATGGGTACTGGTAATTCCCAGCAAAGAGTTAATTGACCTATATGCTGTGAAACATCAGGTAAAATTAGATGCCACTATGGAAATATTTAACCATGTCACATTAAAAAGTAAACTTTGAACATTCACTCTTCCAAATGTTACTAAAACCAAGCCCTGCACACATGTATAATGATCATTTTCACCCTGGGTTTAATGTTGGATTTTAAAAGAATCCTAGGAAAATATCATATCTAGCTCTTACTGAATTTAATTAAGTAACTGAAAACAGAATGAGTTAATTATTAATCACTCCTGTACTTTATACCATTTAAAGGTATTATTTGCTTACTGGTAAGTTTATTTTTTATTTGCTATCTACATTTCAAAGACCTTTCATTCTCTCCTAGACCTTGATAGATTTGTGCAAGCTCTCAGCCTAGACAGGCTGTATACAAGAACTATATGCCCAAGATAGCATGTTTAAACTTGAGATCAGGCCTTTTTCTGTTGATATCGTTTTGATAAATCCCAGCTGAAGGTTCTTTATGCACAACTAGAATACAGTGCCAAATTCAGCTCTCAGTAGCACAAGCATAAAATGTGATTTATTCCTCTGAAGTAAGAATCCATTCCAATGCATCACAATGAACACTTCTACATGCTCTTTAAACCAGAATACACTTTTTCATCTCAGCCTCCATTTTTCTGCCTCAGGTACCATATAGAAACAATGTGCAAACCTCAGTAGTTCAGAAGCAAATAAACTGCACCACTAGTGCAAATATAAACATTCTTTGTTGAACTATGCAGTGTAAGAACATACAGAAACAAAAGGACATTAAACATTAAGATTAGTAATAAAGTAACCGCAAAGCCTAAGTTGTATTGCTACAATTACTTGTTTTATATATTAGTTGGCAAGATGCTTTAAAAACATAACAGTATCTGATTATTGTACATTTTTCTGGCCCTAAGGCGCTAAATACAGCTGTTACCCATGTGTATTATGACAGATATAAAACAATCTTTAATCAGCTCTCTTTTAACATGTATTTTCTTTCCAATTTTGTTAAAAATTGGTGGGCTAGGACTTAAAAACCATAACACAACAATTTTTCACCAACAGACTAAACATTTGAATGATATGCACAGACAAGAATTTTTGTAATATTTTCTAAGTAGACAATTTTTAATCAAAGAGAAGCTTTGTCTTATAACCAGGCTACTTTATGTTTCCTTACCTTAAAAAAATATACATCTGTTATCAGAAAGATCATAATGACCTTTTGTCATAATGTAACTAAGTAAGTTTAGCCTTGCTCGCTTAAACAAGATTTAGCTTTGCTCTAGTATATATTATAATTCCTACTATTATTAAGAGTTTATAGCATCATAGATAAATGCTCAGCTTTGCTCTGTTTGAAAGTTTCAACATGTTATTCAAAATTCCTATTAGAGACAAGCAAGGTGAGAATATAAAGAGCAGTAAGACTAAAACAGAGTTGCATTTAAGGCCCAGTACAGTACACAACAGGTGAAAAAAAAAAAAAAAAAAAAAAAGCCATAAACTTTTCATCCAAACTCTTAGCCACAAATCACTTAACTTAGACATACCATAGTAAACAATACTGCATCAGTGATACAATGTGTCCGGGAGACATACCCTTCTTCTGCAGCATTTGGAAGACAAAGTATCTCTACAGCTTTACTGAGACCTATCTGAAGAGTTAGGAATCACTGCAATATTTATATTTCCAATACTACTAAATTGGAATAAAAATCCAGAATAAAGCTAAGAATATTGATCTATCAGGCTTTCTAACAAACAAGTCTGGAACAGCAGCACAGAAAAGGAAACAAGCTGTAAATAGTACTTAATGCTGGAAACCTTGGGGCATCAGAACACTAGAGAGAGTATTGCAAATCTGTGTTGATAAGCCTGTTTTTTGCACAAGTCCAAAAACACTGATCCAAAAAGAGACAAACTGTAACAAACACAGGGCATTAATCCTGTCTCTGGAAGGCTGAACTGAAGAAAATAAAAGTTCTCTTTTACTCATTTATATGCAATTAAATGAGTCATTTATAAAGTCATAGAAGAAAGCTGTGCTCTCAAGTCACCTGAGGAGAGTAACTACAGCATTTACATTATATTGACTTTAATTAGAAACTTTCAGTTACTGAAGACACATTTTTCACATAATTCTGTTCTGTTTTTTCTTGGGTTGGGAGTTAAGGCAGAGAATCACATACAGGAGCATAGTTACTATGAGTTACTGTGCAGAAGTAGATATAGTGGCATTAATAAAATATGGAAATGGACAGGTTTTGCAATAATTAGTGAGAGAACAGTTACTGGCTGTATACTTAGAATTCAAGTATATTCTTAAAAATAGACAGCTAGCAGAATCTGTATATATAATGAATTAGTAAACTCAATTTGATCTTGCTGTTCACATAGTAAGGCAAAAAGAAAAAGAGATGCACTTACAAATGTATCTCAATTTTACCATGTATTTGTGGTAGAAAGTAGGAAGTTGTGATTAGAATATGCACAGTTTCTTAACTCCAAATTTAACAGTGCATTCAGATTCTGATGCACAGTCAACTTGCATTAGCATGAGTTATTCCCATTACAGGGAAAATAAATAAATAACGACAATTTTTATTTCCTTTGGTTGGAATCCAAGAAGAGAGAATACCAACAAGGGAGGCAGCCTTAAAATACTAAAAGACTGCTTCAAAAAAGGAAAAGAACAATCCTTTCTTCGGATCCATGACATGGAAGCAACCCATTTCAGTTGCTTCGAGAATTACCTGGGGTAGACATGAGGAAAAATTTAACAGCCATTTTCCACTGGGAAAAACATCCTGTGTAAGTTACAAAGTGTCTCTCAGTGCAAGATTTGGGTTGGGTTTTTTTAGGTAGCTGGGTTGTTCTTTATTTGATTGCGGGGGTTGTTTGTTTTGGGGTTAGAGTTTTGTTGTTCAGTTTGGTTTTGTTGTATTTTTTTGGTTTTGTTTAGTTTGGCTTTCTGTTTTTGGAGTTTTTTTGGGTTTGGTGGGGTTTTTTGTTGGGTGGTTTGGTTTTTTTTTTTAAACAGGTTTAACAGATCTTTCGGGAATGACATGAAACTCTTGATTCCGCAAGAGCAGCAGCCCTGCTTTTCTATGACTGAAAAATACCCCACATAACCACTTATTTTGAGTGAAACAGATCTGCAAAGACGTTATACCTGTAGCCCTGCTTAACTTTATCTGACAGTGTAAAAATAACACACTTCAGACAGGTTAATTCTGTTCCCAGAATGAAATAAAGTCAAAGATGATTAATTTTTTGGTCTGGAACACAGATTTCAGAATCTGGTATGCCAAATGTGGGTAAAGTTATCTGCAGACATTGCATTTTTATTCCAGAGGCAAAAAGGTCTCAAGTATACTGCAGAAAATCAAACCTTTAAAAAATGCAGAAGTTATCACCAGTTCCACTGCATAACCAGCATCTGTTTTCATATAAAAAAATAAAATAATTGCATTAAACTTTATTGCACCATCATTTTTTTTAAATATTCCCCATTCAAGTCAAATATTCAATTATTTTTATCAAACAAAATATAAGGTCTTTTTAAAGTAGCAAGTACATATAGTATATGCACTATACAGGAAAAAAAAACAGTCTAAAAGAATGACATACATCAAATCAGAGGTGACAGGAAACAACCATCGGGTTGCTTCCTTTCAATGATTAAAAAAAAAGATTGCAAAAAGATTGTGTAGGCTATTGTATGCATGAAAAGCATCCCTCCTCATTCAAGGTGTTGAAGCAGATGACACATTCATGCTGTCAAGTGCTGCATGAATTCTGAAGTGCAACCTGGACTCCATAGAGTATTCTTTGTAGTTGTTTCTGAAAAACATAATGTTAGTGTAAGAAAAACATTTTTGGCCTGAACTGTTTCTGCTTCATACATTCAGTGAAGTACCAAAGTTCACAGTCTTGATTCCTTCAACAGGAAACAGAGGTTGCTACAAACATTTAAAGCTACATCCGCAAACTGAGCAGAGACTGATGCCAGTACTAACAATCAAAAGCGCCGATAAAACTGAATCCATCTCTTTCACTTGTTTTGACTCTTTCAACAGTCCTCTCAGTTACTGAAGTTTGCTGTGAAAAGAAAGCTAGAAGACTACAGAAAAGAAAGCCTGCTAGCTGAAAGTTTACGTTAGGTCTCAAAACACAACTCAGCCAGCTAATAAAACACAGGGAAATCACATTATACAATCCAAACAAGCAAACAGAAAAGCAAAAAACCTGTTGCGTTTCTAAAAAAGGTTTTAGGAGACTATTTCTAAAGCACAGTCACAACACTGTTGCATGATTGGGATACTTCTCTGTATACACAAGGGGCAAATTCTACCCCATATTTCAATCTACGTATGAAGCTCAAAATTTAGCTCTGTATTTCTCTTCTGTGACAGGATGCGAAAGGAGAAAGGGAGGTGATCAGAAGTGTACTGAGTTTCAACCTACTCCCAGTAACACCTTTAGTGCAGCAGATGTAAGCCCCACAGCTGCTCTCTGGGACAGAGGTGGCATAGATCCTTTCTCTGGACCTTCCAGCTCCATCCCGTGCATGCAGCAGAGCCTCAGCATCCCTGACGCCTAAATGAAAAGGAGACATTTTCCCTTCTTACTGTGTCTTGATTGATATTGTCTACTCCACTGTGTCTGAAAGACAACTTTTCCCAGTCCAAACCACAGATTTATAATTAACTGCATTTTGCAAAGAGGCTGGTAGGAAGAGAAAACACATGCCTTCATTAATGAAGTTACTCAGTTATTCTTAATGTACAAGAAAACGAAAAAAACCACAACCCACAATCACTTACTTTGCAGTTTCTATGTATCTTATTGCTTTTTCTCTCTCATCCTGTTGCTTGTACAGAAGACCCAACTCATACAGGGTGAACGGCACCAAGTAACTATCATATTTTATTTGCTTCTCACTAGAAAATCACAAAAAATACACAAGTGGCTACTTACAACTTTTCTTCAAGTGACCAGTTAATTTTTAAATGCAATCACTGTCTGTGAAAGCACATGGCCAGAGAAAACACTCTGGAAACTTTTTTACTTGCTAACTTTGTGCACGTTAATTATACCTGTAAAAAGCAGACATAAAATCCTGCCAACGAGCAAAAGCTCATTCTTTCCTACTTCCTACCTGTATTGTGGCATGTTACACAAGCTACCTTGAACACAGTTCTAAGACTGGGAACCTACTGTGTAACTTAGAGTTCAAAAAACCCAATCATCCAAAAAGAGAACTTGAGAGAAAAACAGTGTTCATTAGGCTAGGCAATGTAATACAAATTTCTTTCCCACACACAGAACTGAGATCCCCTTACCCTAGCTTACCTGAACAGATCAGCAGAGAAATAAGAAAATTCAATTTTTCCTCAATACAAGAAATTCTCAGAACCACTATGGCTCAAAGACACCTCTGGAGATCAGCTAATCTAATCTCCAAGAGACAGAGAAAGCTACATGAAATTAAACAGACTTATACATATATAGAAAAACATACTAGTAAAGTTTTGTGACTCTCTAACTACTTTCACAGGTAGTTTAACTCCAGCTCCATAATAGGATGTTGAAGTTTCATTATCCAAAATTGTAGTATGACAGCTTCTACAGAAGCATTGGAAATTTCACCCAAAGCTAAAAAATATGAAGGTTAAAAGGCTGTTTGTGTTACTTTTACCTTTGAATTACTTTACTGAAACATAATTCAGCTTGCATGAGTCTTCCCAAGTATTTCAGGCAGAGGCCCTTTAGTAACTGCAACATGCACACATCATCCATATAGTATTCATTGTGATCTAAAAGTAAAAGCAAAATACATCAAACAATTTGAAGACATCATGAAAAGGAAAATTAGATTTTCAGTAGGTAATATGTATTCAGAATCAGGACCTTGCCTCTCAGATTTTATACCTCAAAACACATAACCTTCAGGCACAATTTTATACACCGTCTACTAAAAAAGATGTGTGCTAGTATCTGTATCTCTCTCTTTAAAGATACAGGCTAAGAAGAAATTGAAATATCCATACATTCTCCAGTCTTCTGTATCTGGAAGTCAGTACATACCAGGCAAAAATTGACATCAGTTAAAAATTTCTGTATTTGTAATGACCTAAAACAGGAAGCAAAACCTACAGTGAGACTGAAAGCTCACAAGTACACATTAGTCCTGCAGAACTTTTTGGAAGCATGATCTTGCAGTATAAATTCAAGAAACTGTGTTTATTAGTATTCCCATCATCTCTAATGATTAAGAAGCTTCACTAGTAGTGTCTAACATTCAGAAAATTCAAGAAAGTTTAATGTTCAATAGGGCTAAAAATATCACGTAAAAGAGCTTTGGTGAAGCAATTCAGAAATACAACCTTAACAAGTGTGGTCCTTTTTTGCTGCCTTGGTTTATAGCATTTGCTGGGTGCAGGGAAGGAAAAGGAAGGAAAGAAAACACATATGGATAGACAGATGGCAGCACATATATTAACAATTCAGGAAGCAAAACACTCTCCCTTCAGATCATGTTGTTTACAACTAATTACCAGCTCTCTAAGGTCACATTAATTTTTTTCCTAATAGTCTGCCAAAAAAAAATCCTATACAAACAGTCCTTAAAAACATGCAAGCCAAAAGCATCTCAGGATTCAGCAAAGTGCTTTGCTATTACATTCAGGCTTATTTCTGTCTGTGTTTAAACCCACAAAGTCTACACAGATAGTAACTGACAGACTGCACTTTTTGTGACAGGTAGAAGCACAACAGGAGAGTATTTTGCATTCCCTCTAGCCTGTTTTGCTAGGCTAAGGTATTGGATCCATGTAACTGTCTCCTGAAGGACTCGTTCATTGAAACTACTGGGGCAAGCACTGATGTCAGTAAAAGCTTGCCAGTCTCTAACAACTTCAGCTAGTATCTCCCTGGTATTTCCCACAGGAAAAAAAGCTATTATGCAGAAACACTGACAATAAATGACAGTACATGCGCATGCCTATTTAATATAGACAACCTTCCAATAAATGTGGGAGAACCATGTTCCTGCAGTCCTCTCTACCAGAGGAAATACTGTTATCGGGATTTCAAAACACAAAAGAAATTACTTTTTCTTGAAGTAACAAATTCCTCTTTTGTATCTTGGAGATGACACAACTGTGGAAAAATAAGATTTCCGGAAATCCTGAGGGAAAAAAAAATTCTGTCTTACATCTGTTCCTGCTACTATTTCTGTTTTCAGCTCTATACAACATAAAACCACTTTGAATTCATGACAGATTCCTTGCTGTGCCCATTCACTTGAAGCAAATGAAGTCTCAATCCCTAAATGACCTTTGTGTATAATTAGCACACTTTTTCAGTGCTCCTTAGCAGTCCTTTAACACTATCTAGTACTGATAGTGGCTATCTCTTAAAATAATACTGTATCATTGCCACACCCTGATAATAGCTTTAATCAGGTTTTTCTGGTCCCAATTCAGCAGCAATTCTGGTAATGAGACTCTTTATCTTGTCCATAGCTTTAAAAGCAAATCAGGCTCACAAGTGCAAAGTCCAGAACAAAGCTGCATTTGACTGCAGTTACTACTAAAAAAGATACAGAAAGCATAAAAAAAACCCCCAAATATGCTTCCAGATTACATTCTATTTGTGACCTGCATATTTCCACAAGAAAAAACATACTGGTTTTATTTCTGCTCTCTTTATTTTGGTACCTCTGCTTAAGGCTTTGACAGGAAATTTACTTCACTGAGATAACTGATTAGCAATTATAGTACAAGCCTCTGCATGACCCAGCACCAGATTCCCAATGGCTTCTGCCAGAACCCTCCACAAGGAACTCATGGGAACATTACTTCATCTGCAGATGCCTGTATATCACTTGCATCACAGGACAACAGGGGAAAAAAAAAAAAAAAAAAAAAAGGAAAGGAAAAATGCTTGAGATTTAAAAGGCTGATTCTGCAGAAACGTGAAGAACAGCATAAAAAAAAATTGGACCCAATTCAGTCTTGGCCTTGCAACCTACTCCCATTTAGTTTATTATACCTTATTATACCTTCCAGACTTTACCGCTGTGCATTTCTTACATGTCCTTGTATAACTTCCGATGCATCACCTCAGTTTACATGTAGAAAATAATTAGATGTATTATTACATTTCATTATTAATGTTTTAATCATGGCAAAACTAACTGCTGCTGCTGAATTGTTGGTAAGTGTGATTAAAATTTGGGTTCAACAGAAATTATTTTTAGCAAATTACCACTAAAAAAAGTTTTATATACAAAAAAGATGGTATTTGTTCATTCTAGAATTCTAAGTCTACCGAAACATTCACGTGACAGATGACGGCACTCACCTGACAAAGCCAGGTATTTCTGCAGTAAACCTGTTGCAATAATGGAACTCAAGTTTCTCTAGGAGTAAGTTATGGACTGATTCTCTAAACATTACCCTGAACATTTATGCTTTAAACACATCAAGATCTAAAACCTTGATCAAAATTTGTCAAAAATATTGTATTTTACAATTAGCAAGTATATTTTATTTTGCCTGAGAGCACAAAAAAAAAACCAACCCCAAACAAAAAACCACAGATTTATGCGTAGTACTTCATTACTTTTTTTATACTTACTTATATTCTACTCAGTACATGTGCTCTGTAGTAAAGCTAAAGCATGGTGTAAATTGGTTTAGAAAGAAATATTTTTCAGACATGTAAAATATCAGTAGCCTATGCTCCATAAATGCTCTCAGAGACTGAAATGTCTTATTTAGAATCAGTTAAGATCTGTAACTAATGACCTCAAATCCTTGAGTTTTCTGTATTCTAGAGCATCAATCAAGCCAGATAAAGAACATACTGAAGAACCACCACTAACTTTCATGTGGCTCCAAAATTTACATAACTCAGATTTAATGGCACACTGCCTAAATCAACACTTGCATCACAGAACATTAGTAGACAGAAGCAAAGAAAAACATCAGCATTTCTTACCAGCTTATTAATTCCATCTTAACTGATCACTTACTAGTTTCATTTTCTAGAGCAGCTTCTTCTTTTTCAATTGTTACCAGTAAGTTTTCAGTGAGGTCTGCTCTTCTGCCCACAATTGCAAAGCCATTCCAGACATACATCATTTCCTGACAAAAATAAAATAAAAAATAAAAAAAAAAGTCATGGAACTGCATAAATATTTAATTATAATAAATACTTAACTAAAGAGTATCCCTTGGAAGCCTGTTACAAAATATTTTGAGTACATACAGACACTGCCTACAAAAACTTGTTTTAAACAATATTAAAGATTTCAAAGCCGAAACACACACTGTTCACCGTTGAGAAGCCCATGAACATAGTATCTTCAAATAACCACCCACAATGAGTACAGGACATTCTGTCAGCTACATGCAAAGACAGCCACATCTGCCTTAATACTCATTTAATTAAAGTTGCATAAGAGTATCTATAGATAGGGGAAGCACAATGATATTGAATGTGCGTGGGCAAAGTTAACCTGGGTTTCTAAGCTTTGAATGTTTTAATACCTTTCTAACAAATTCTATCATGTATTTTCATATGTTTTTAAAAATGAAACTCAGCAGATTTTATCATGTGATAGTTTACCATCACCCACATTACAAATCAGCAAATCTGTGTATTTTAGGTTCAACTTGTGGCCTCTGCCACATGAACTGAAAGCAGCAGCTGAAAGTAGTTACCTTCTACAAGATTACAGATATATTTGTGTGTATTTGTGGATGTGTGCATGTATATGCAGTGTGTATATATATATGTGTGCACCCAAACACATGTTTGTGCATCTGTTTATACACAGATGTTATAACCTATAGGCTGTTACTTTCCATTTGGAGCAACACTGGAAGTAGACAAAACTTCCCAGATAAAAATCTGGTTCCAGCACATCTAGCACACATTTCCAGTGTAATTCATATAAAATCTTATCTTTTAAAGAAATCTCAGCACATCCTGGCACAAGTGCTTCAGTACAATAGTAAGCAGTATGTTTATTTCAAGGCATTAAATATTATCTCACTGTAACACATAAAAAGAATGAGAGAATACATATACACTCCATTTTGATAAAAAAAAATAGAAAGTGCTCAAGTACTTCTTATCTTCCTAATGAGTTTGGAGGACAAGGACTGAAACTCTGCCAAACTAAAGAGAGAGGTGTGGTGTGGTCAACATGCTGGAGGGAAGGGATGTCACCCAGAGGGACCTTGACACACTTGAGAGGTGGCCAATGCCAACCTCATGAAGTTCAACAAGGCCAAGCGCAAGGTCCTGTGTCTGGGTCAGGGAAATCCCAAGCACAACCACAGGCTGGGTGGAGAATGGATTGAGAGCAACCCTGAGGAGAAGAACCTGGGGGTGCTGGTTTATGAAATGCTCAACATGAGCCGGAAGTGTGCACTTGCAGCCCAGAAAGCCAACCATGTGCTGGGCTGCATCAGAAGGAATGTGACCAGCAGGTCAAAGGAGGTGATTCTGCCCCTTTACTCCAACCTTGTGAGACCCCACTTGCAGCACTGTGTGCAGTTCTGGTGCCCTCAACATAAAAAGGACATGGAGCTGCTGGAGCAAGTCCAGAGGAGGCCGCAAGGCTGATCAGGGGCTGGAGCACCTCCTGTGTGAAGACAGGCTGAGAAAGTTGGGGCTATTCAGCCTGGAGAAGAGAAGACTGCGTGAAGACCTCATAGCAGCCTTCCAGTATCTGAAGGGGGCCTACAAGGATGCTGGAGAGGGATTCTTCATCAGGGACTGTATTGATACGACAAGGGGTAATGGGTTCAAACTTAAACAGAGAAGATTCATGTTAAATATAAGGAAGAAGTTCTTTACTGTGAGGGTGGTGAGGCACTGGAACAGGTTGCCCAGAAAAGTGGTAAATGCTCCATCCCTGGCAGTGTTCAACGCCAGGCTGGCTCCATCCCTGGTAGTGTTCAAGGCCAGCCTGGCTGGTGCTTCGGGCAACCTGGTCTAGTGGAAGGGTCCTTGTCCATTGCAGGTGGGTTAGAACTAGGTATCTTACGGTCCTTTCCAACCCTAACTATTCTATGATTCTATTAAAGATGAGCACATATACTAGAAACCCGTGCAGGTTTTTAGCTTAAAGGTAACTTTCAGCCTCGTGTGACAACAGCAATCATTCTCTGTATGTTTGAATTTTCACGTGAAAAATCTGGCTCTGGTTTTTGGATTGCTAGCAGTTGATAGCATGATCCAGCCCCTAGCACATTTCACAAAAATCCCACTGCACGTCTGCAATAATTCTTAAGAACAATAATAATAAAAAATTGCAAGCACATACTACCTGATAATATTATTCTTTCCCTGTACAATGACTTACACTTATTTCTTTTCTGCTTGAAAAGGACAAAAAGAAAGCAAGAATAAATACCAAGGCAGGCAGTATCAGCTTCACTGGTTGAGAACTTGCATAGCGTCGAGCTTTTCTTACGGCAAACTTCTCGGTTGGGATAGATTTTCCTGAAATTCTCTGTTTTAGACCCTCCACTTGTCTACAAGAAGTTAAAATGGAAAACAGAAGTTGCTTTACATAATTTTTATTTCATCTTACTTCACGTACTAAGATCTGCTAATGTATAATATCTTAAATTGTTTCACACCACTTAAACTGCTGTTGTTTGCTGGTAAAAACAGCGTTTTAAATATTCCGATGCTCAAATCAAAAAGAAAAATGAAAAGCTGATTGTTAATAACAACAAAGTAAGTCACACAAGACAAAGACACTCAAGTCAAAAGCTACTATATGGAGGAAATAACTGCACATCTAGTTGCTTTAGAAATGTTTACCTGAATAAAGATACAATGTCCTCACCAGTCCTTTTCAAATCATCCTCTGGAAGCATACATAGAATTGCTGCCTTCTGGAATACATATATTGCCTATTTCAAAAAGAAATAGCAACATATTACCACATCTGATTTGCTGTGTTCAATCGATACACAAATTGGACTCAAATCCTTGGACACAATACACAAATTAAGGACTCAAATCTCTCACCCCACTTGCTGCAGTGAAGCGTTTCCAGTAATTCTCAGGCAGGTGGAACTACAGCAGTCTAGCATTTTCTTTCTCATGTAATTTATGCTAATGTTCCCCCCGACATATTTATTAATATTCTAAGTAAGTCAGAATGCTAAAGGTATGTCCTGCAAAGAACAGGACAATTTATTAAACAAATCAGTGACAAAGAAATGAGGTTAAATGATGTAACTATTCCAAAGCCCATTAGTGCTATATGTGATCTGTTATGTGTAAAGGCATGCCTGAGAAAACTAAAGAAAATATCTGAGTACTGATTCAAGGGAAGTTCAGTAATTAGAGTTTGCAGAGAAAAGAAGCAGCATCCATAATTCTATTCAAGACATTCGCACTTCACATTGAATATACTCTTCTCTTCTTGTTTTGTCAAGAATTGGTTGTATCCCCTTTTCCACTAAGCATAATAAACAGTAATCTAAAAAGGAACAGACAAAAAAGATGTATGAAAAGTTATTTGCAATTGTGTTTTGTTTTATACTTTGAGAAACATTTTTACAAGTAGCCTTGCCATTTCATGTCACAAGGCACCTGTTGAGTAGGTGTTCTCTCATTTGTTTAGAATTAACTAACACACACAGTTTCTTCAGCCAAGTTGTATTGGTACTAGAACTTGAGATACAAGTTCACAGTTTTTCTCTCTCTCTTCTTTCTCCTAGCTCTGATAAGCACCTCTGTTTTTAGAAGGGCTGAAGCATTTTCAGTTATAGCTCTGATGCTTCAGAATGTGAAATAAAAATTCCTCCTTAATCACCCAGTTAGACCTACCATTTTGGTGCCATCGTGCCTTTGCTCATGGGTTTCAGAAGAAAAGGAAGGAACATTTATTGTGTGAACTGGAAAGGAAATTTAGCTGTGGAGAGGATACCAGTATATCACAACAATGTCCACCTGCCCATTTACCTTAGACCACCTGCTCTCTTTGCTGAGCAGGTCTGCATACCGATATGCTTGAAGCCAGTTCTGCTGGAAGGTGTAGCACCACATCAATTCCCAGTAACAGAGATGATGAATCTGTTTCCACTGTTCCTGGGCTGTTATGCACTCTTGGAACCTCAACTGCGCCTATGATGTAGTTAAGTAAGAATGAAGAAAACTGGCTCAGTTATAGCTCCACATAAAAGCAATGTCTAACTACAAAGCAAATTCTTACTTAGCACCTAAGTGAAGAACACCTGACTAATAAAATGAGATAAACTTCCCTTTCAGTCTCACTTACAGAGAGCAAGCTAGAATTAATACGGACACTGAACATGAATGGGGATAAGAGCATAATTTTTAGTCCAACTAAAATAAGTTATTTAGACGAATTAGACACTTTTTCCCACAGTTGAACACCATACAAATAAGAACTTTTTAAGAGAGAAAATGGATTTACCTTTTCCAAATTTCCTTTCAGTGTATCTATTCTGGCAGCATAAAATAGAATAATGGAACCCTTGAAAAGAGATGAGAAAAATACTCAGTTACTATTTTAAGCTTAGGGAAGTACGTTTTTGTTGAGGAAGTACAAATCTATTGAGAATACACACATTTGGAAATTTCTGGAGGTAGGGTTCAAGGAGACTATCTGCTTCCTGAAAGTTGGCTTCCCCTGTACCTAGAAAACATAACAAATCAACCTCAATATACTTAAAAAAAATGAGTTTCATACATTAAGATTTTGGTTTTCAAATCATATTATGGCTTCCACAGAATAATGGATGACTGTTTTTATGCAAAAGCAAAATTATTTCACCATATTTTGTTTTTATAAAAATTAATTCTTGTCTTGAAGGTACTATGTGCTTTTAAGATAGGAAATGTCTCTAAGTAGAAATGGAATACAATATATGAATATTCTTTAAAGTGTTCCATTATAGAACCTAGTTATATTTTTAAATCCCTGCAACTGCTTTAGCAAGTTAGGAAAACATTCCTCAGCTGCCTCCTTTCCTGATTTTGAGCTCAATAATGAAGTACAGGTGACACTGAAAGAAATGACGTTCTCCTTAATTTCCTGATGAGCCTGAAGGATGAGGACTAAAATACTTCCAATCTAAAGAACATTAAAATATATGACAAAGATGCATACAGAATTAATGGTGACTTTTAGCCACATGTGACAGAAGTAATTGATTTTCTACACGTTTGAACTTTCAAGCAAATTGTTTGGAGTGCAGACTTCTTTCTGGAGATAATTTTCATAATATTGGACATTAATTTATAGATGAGGACTTGTCTGAACTTAAAGGTGTCATGGTATTTTGCTGTTGCATGTTAAGACAGCCTTGCAAATGGAACGAGGTGTTGGTATCTACCCTCACTGTTTCAGCAGACATAGCTTTGTCAGAGATAATTATTACAGCTATCTCCTGTTACAAAGCTAATTGGCCACAGTTTCAAAATTCAATTAAAAAAAAAATCACAATATCTATCATAAAGTGTAGCATGAGTGAACAGCTACACAGTGGGTCTCACCAAGGATTAAGGAGATGTAAGTATGATAAACCAACAGGGTGAAAGTACACAGAATGGCCCTCAAACTGCTGCCAGATGCGCCTTCCCGTAGTTGGCTGAGGCCCAACTCCTAAGAAACATCACAAACACATGCAGAATTAACTATCAGCATACAGAGTTACTATTAATAATTTCCGGCTCCCCGAAATCCAGTTTTCCTTTCAGATATAAGCATTTCATAATTCAGCACTTTGTTAAATCTCAGATCCAACACAACCTTCTACCAAAACAGTTCTGCCAAAGCTGATAGCACTCAGCAAGGAGAAGATTAAGCTAAAACAGAATAAAATTACCCATGCAGTTCAGTGCTCTGGTGAAATGGGAACACCACACAGACCATGCAGACACACAGGTCTACATCACTTCCCCATGATTTTCTGGCTATGACTCTTCAGAATAAGGTCTTTAAACGTATGTTTGGTGACAACCTCTCTCAACTGTTCTAGTGCTACTTGTTGGCAAGAGTCTTCCTTCACAGAAATCCCTGGTTATACTCAATTCTCGTCCACCAAGTCAGCCACTGTTTTGAGGTTCTGATCAAAATATCAGCTCTGCTGATATACCGACTTCTAGATATTGTTTTCAGAAGCTACAATGGAATTTGAGTATGCTGAGAAAAGAAATCCAGATTAATGAGGACTTACTTAGCTCTTCACACAGGACACTTCTCATCTTTTTCAGTTTATGCCCATTACACTACAGTTTGACTGCTTGGGGGAATTGCTGAGACAAGCTCAAAGATTCCCTGCTTAAGCGCAGTAGCTCTTCAGAAACATATTGGATTGTGACAGTTTTGCCTCAAAACAAACAATAACTTAACAGTTTTATTGCATAGCAACTTGAGTTATAGGAGAATTCAAGCACCATAGAAAAAATTGCTTGTTCTTTTTCCTTTTAGCTTTTACTGCCTTTTCAGTCAGGGCAAAAATTTGTATAATGGAAGAGTTTCAGCATGAACCAGGTCTTTCACAGGAAGAAAAAGAAGGAACAGACCTCTACTGAAGTCTACTTTTACATAAGCAGAATCATATTTTTGATTAACAGCATTAAGACCATATGGTGATTCTCTGTCTCATTAACAGCTTTAAGTTCAGGTATCTATAATTCTGTGAGCTGCTTTGTTTAATCTGGTTTTCTGATGTTTCCGTTTTGCTGGGGTTGGGTTTTGTATGGGGTTTTGGGGTTTTTTTGTAATGAGCTTGGTTTGGTTTTAATTATTTTTTATTTCTATAGGTATCAAAAAGAGTTTTAAAGGGCTGTAAGATACTTGCAATACAAGGCTAGGTTTACAAAAACAAAGCTATGATTGCAAACAATAATTACAAATAATTAAATAATTGAAATCCCTTTCCTCATCCATGAGAAAAAGATGTACTGAGGTTCCACAGTGACACATGATATCCACAAATTTATTCTCCCAAACAAATGGGCTGGGATCATGGGTGGAAAAAATGCAGAACTGTGACTCTTACTCACCTCAGTTACTGGTATGAGGAATATTAATTTTTGACTGCATAGGCTCAAAAAGAAAGCTGATATCCTCTCTTTAAGAATCAGAAAAAGGAAAAGAAACTGCGGTTTGAAATACTGCTCTGAAGCAGATGGGTCATTTCCCATGGTTCTTCAAGATCAGGGTATCACCATATGTGCTTTTATGCCTACACCACCTAGCCCAACTCTCATCTTTTTAGCAACACTAAAATACTGATAAATAATATTGTTACACTTCTAGTGTGAATCATATGACATTAAATTCATCAAATTTTTTCTGAGAAAAGACTAATTTGAAAAACAAACACACACACAAAACATATCAAATCCAATACCCTATTGCCAGAAAATCCAATAAATTCTAGAAGTCGAAGGATCCTTCCTGGTAGGAGTGACAGCATCTGAAATACATTTCAAACAAAAATAAGATAAAAAAACCCTTATATACATTAAAAAAAATAAACAGTAAAACTAAGTATAAATTTGAGCCACAAATGCTAGCTACTATGTTAAATGTCATTTTTCATTAGTGAAAAAGGAAAACAGAAAAGAACTCGAAAATAGACATGCATGATCAAGAACATACAATCAGTTTGCGGCTTCAGGGAAACTCGGTCTTCTGATGATCATCAGCATGGAAACAGGAAGACAGAGTCCAGCTTCAAATAATTACAGATTTTTCTGACTTCAGCTGATCAGAATTGTTTGAAAATTGTGGGTCATTTGGAATGAAAGCACTATCTATTTTGGTAGTACTTAAAATGTGCGACTGTCATCTTCCTGTACTCCCAATCAATTGACACAGTGGTATAACAAAAGTTCTACTTGTTCCTACTGTGGGAGCACTGAATTAGCAGACCAGCAAGCAACTTGTAGAGATACTATCTATTGTTATTGTCCTTCAACCCTCTAATACATGCACTTTTTGTTACCCTTGTAACTGCATTCCCCACGTTACGTAACAGAAAACTTAAGAAGATCACAACCACCTTTTCAACAAGCAGTACAAGTAGTTCTTGAAAGTCAGTTTTTAAAAGCTCAGTTCACCCTAATACATTCTGCCCAGCAGAGAATTTTTCTGTTAAGCTTCCTCCTGCAGAGCCTTCAGGAAGAACAGAAAAGGTTCTAGCACTTATGAACACAGATATCTAACAGTTGCTTGGGATTTAAAGACTGACAGGTACAGACAAACCTGAGTTGTACTGACTGTACTCAAAACTGGACAGCTCTAGTCTGGAATGATACAGAAATTAACATACCAGCAGAAATCAACTCTCACCATTGCCAGGACAGATATGGAAAGGCAATTGTAGTAAATTGTAAGAAGAAATGATAGTTTATGTACCCAGTTCTTTTGCACTAATTCAGTAAACTACTGGTCATTCTTCTGAACTTGTAATCGTCTACGCCAATCTACAGTATGCCACCAAAGTAAAAGAATAGTATACATGGAGGTGTTAGAATAAAAGCAGTCACTCCAGCTATCCCGTAACCAACAGCATAAGCATCTTAAAAATTCCTGCTTCACACAGGCAGATGTAGCTGCTCTTCCTCTTAAAAAAATACATACATAAATTAGTCCAGTAGAATTAAACACAATTCAGGATAAATTAGAAGGCATGAATGCAAACAGCCACTGCTGTTCTCATACTGCATAAAACTTACAAAGTCTGTATTTTCATTTTACAAATGTGTAATTCTTAGAACAGGATTACAGTACTGTATCTGCAAAGAAAGAATTATCCCAGTGGCATTCTGTAGTCTCAAAAAGTCATACCAAATTGAACGCTCCAATTCCAAGTTTTACTCCTCCTTCAAACTGGTAATAAGTTTCATTTTTGCTTTTGTTCCCCTGAGTCATCTGTAGCACCTGGTGACATTCTCTTTTGATGCAGAAACAAAAAAGGAGGGAAGAGGAAACATGACTTAAAATTATATGACATATAATCACTATGACTACTGCAAATATATGTCTTTTTATTTTGGAGGCATTAATACAATTGCAACCGATTATAACAACATTGAAAGTAAGTGTTTTCTAATAGCTTACTTGTATATTTGGTAACTTGTCCTAATTTTGAGGCCACCTTTGATAAAGTTGATCATATTTTCATCCTGGAAGAAAAATATTTAATTGAACAAAAATGTGCATTGGGCTATTAAACATAACACATACATAAAAACTTTCTAGCTGCATTTAAATTTATTTATAACTTAACATTGGAAATATTAGAAATATTAACATTAGAAATATTAACAATATTTTTCAGTTACTACACTCATGAGACTGACATTAATACTTGTTTTAAGTTGTCAGGGAAACATTTCTCTAATGCATGTTACAAATTTTAAAGCTCAAGAGGGGGGTGAAAAGAAAAGGTCAGAATTACTTTTAACAGAATTTCCAATGCACATAAATGAAACAAGAAAGTTCTCCACCAGATGGTGCTGTAGGAACCTTTTAGAAAGTTCTGAAACGCTGATTCTCAAGCGTAACCCACATAAGCAAGCCCAGAAGCTGGCAGCAGACAAATGAATCCCCTGAATAGATGAATTCTCATTGCTGATCTACAGTAACCTCCTGTTTATCTATTATCCAACATATGTGCTTACTAACTTACCACTAGAAAAATCAAAGTAAAGTCACAATGTGCTATTCATGAAAAACAAACTCCCGAAAAGCAAGATGGTTAACAGTTCAACAGGACAAATTTTTTTTCTCTTTGATTTCACACAGAATGGGAACACGTGGAGGCATTTCAAAAATGCACATCTGTACAGGCAGGGATAGAATATATGATATGTAAAAATAAAAAAAAAAAGAAAACACCTTCCAAACCATCAACCAAAGGAATTTCTGGCTTCCATGAAAGGGTCACCATTTCAAAAGACCTCATTTGTTTTGTTTGAAAGACAAGTGTTTTAGTACAAGCATTACTGTTATCTCTTTTGAAGGGTTACATTTTCATTATCATCATCCTCCTCAAATTAATCAAGGTCAGTCAAGGATGAGCAACCAGCAGAGCAGGGTATTACGGTCAACAGCAAGGGATCTCTGATGTGATGGATAGTGAGGTGTTGCTTTAGAGTAAACCCCTAGGGTGGGGGTTTTTTCCATTTTATACAGGCCTAAGCTCACCTCCTACAACAACTGTTTAAAAATTTCTTCATGTTAAAAAAAAAAAAAAAAAGAAAGAAAAAAAGAAAAGAAAATCACCCACAAAACAAAAAGGAGGGTTTCTTCAATTTGGTTAGTAAAGGAGAAAGTGAATTATAAGGAAGTCTGGCATTCCATTAATAGTATTTCCTGACACCTCTGGCCAAAGTCTTGTATTAAGTGGTTTATGATGCTTTGCCAAATTAACTTCTAAGTACCTGATCTTAATATCTTTGTGACCCACTCTTCCCTCATTATTTGTATCTGAAGAGGTTATCTAAAATATGTTCATTAAACATTTGTAAAGCATTCACATATGCAAAAGAGTATGATCAAAATCTATTTTCAGGAATCAAGTTGCAAATCGAATTTGAAAACACTGTAACAAGTCCCTGAACCACAAGCTAAACAAGAAGAACCAGACACCATTAACCACCAGATCTTTCTGTGAACTGAATTATTTCCTCAGCAATATTAATGTATGCTTGTTTTATAATCATTCATTACTGTATTGTTCCTGACACCATGTCAAAAGCGCATGGATAATGATACTGAATTGGAGACAAGTGTGCAACAGCTGAAGTTTTGTTAGCTGGGAAACATCTTATTCTTTTCATGTGAAAAAAGACCGGCACTTTCAAGTAACACACTTTTGAACATCTTTTTAAACAAGTGTCAGATGGGATGCAAGTCCTTTAAACATACCATCTGTATATGATTGCAATATACCTTAGGTTTTTGGTTCCTGGGCATAAATAACATCTTTGGTTGTTAATATAAACAAAGAGAGGATTCTGCCTGGTATCACAGCATTTACCATACTTTCAATAACTGCCATTAAGTAACATTCACTCCCTAGGAAAGGGCTTGGGTTTTCAACACTGTATCTATTGCAGGAAGGGTAGTTTACAACTACTAACATGTTCCCAGTAAGCTGCTACAAAGAGATACAAAATAAACAATAGATTTTACCTGCACAAAGATGAGACCTGCTTTCTGTAGTAAACATTCAGCATAGCAGATTTCAGCATGCATTTCCTCTATGTAAGAAACAAAAGTTATTAATTGTCAGCAAAGTTATTGCCAATATTCTCTTTCTGGAGTCAATGGAACAAACAAAATGTAAACAAGATTCTGATGCTGCTTTGATAGCTGCTGAGTAATAGCTGTAACACACAAATTTTCCCAGTAGAAGTCCTCTATTTCACTTCTCAAACAAAACCTTTGATCTTGCAAGAGCTCAACTCTGAGTAAAAGCTACTTGTCATTTTGGTGAATGATCTCGTGTACTTCCCATTGATCGTAAGTTTAAATATCAGCCTACCGTAAGTCTTCCAATCCTCCTTGATGACTTAGAAAAAACTTTTACAGATGAATGGTAACACTCACTGTGGCTCAGGCTTTTCCTCAGTCCAGTAACACATTATTAACATGTTTTCACCAAGTCATGCTCAACAGACTGAAAGCCCTGGGCAGACTTTCTAACCCCATGCAGCACTAAAGTATATCTGACTTAACACATGACATGAGTTACTCTGCACCCGTGCTTCAAGACCAGACACATGCACAAGGCTGCTGTATGTACAGTGCACACGCAGTGAGTTTGATGTGTCCAGAATTAAAAAGGATTCTTTTGTGTCAGGTTAGGGGAAAAAAAAAAATGCATACTTGATTCTGCCTGAATCAGAAATACGAGATCAGCATTTTCAGAGCCATGAATAATGTACTGATACCATTTCCCAAAACACCTTAAGGCAAAACAGACAAGCACAAAACTTGTTAATATATTCAGGTTCCGAAGCAACTAATGATATGGACATATTCCACTGCATCAGTGATTCTTAAACTTCTGGGAACTGTCTTAAGTTTAAAAAAAAAAAAAAAAAAAAAAAAAAAAAAATCAATCATGGAAATCTTTCTCCAGTCCTATAATGTGTTGAGAAAGGCATTCCTTAATTCATGCATGCTCAAAGCCAAAAGAAAATTTGAGAAGCTTCGCATTGAATTTAAAAAAAAAAAAAAAAAAAAAACACCAAAACTGAACACCATAAAGGTGGTTGCTTTGCTTTTTACTGTAGGACACTAGTCGAGTTAGAGTTAAGCATATTCATACACATTGGTAGGGTGCTTTTCAGCTTTTTTCACTTCAGTATTTTAATTGTATTATAAACCACTTACCTTCACTCAACTGATCCAGTGACTGTTTAGAAACTAGACTGGACAAGGATTCCACCACAGTGCTTCTTTTCCTGAATCTAAATCAGTTTTACACGGAAGAAAAGAAACCCACACAGCATGAGCGACGTTTCAATACAAACCTGAACTTAATTATTTATAATTCTTAACTATTTCCTACCAGAATTTATACCCATTCTTAGTAAAGTGAAGATTTGCCAATAATTGCAATTCTTTGAGTAGTCTAATCACAGCCACTTGTATGGGTCTGTGCTCAGAAGCCTATCCAACCTTAATTCATGGTCTAAGCATGCATTTAATTTATTTTAAGCATACAACAGCTTCCACCTCACTTCTACCAACCAGCTGCAGAAGTTTCTCTGACTCTGGGCAAGCCACTTGTGAACTGGACTTCAAAGTCTTACTAATTACTTTTTTTCCATTTCTTAAACTTGCACGCAGAATTAGAATGAAAAATCAAAAGGAGATGTTTTCAAAATAATAAAAACATAGATACTTCCATATTTTATACCAGTTATGATGCCAAAACATATTTTACTTTCAACAGATCTCACCTGTCCATGTTATAAATTGCTATTTATTTTAGTAAGCCTCTCCAAAAATGAATTCATTACTGTTTACTCAAATGATTCAGCCTTATGAAGAAGCTAAAGAAACAATTCTACATTCAGAAAAGGAATGCACTGTGTAAACCAGGAAGTCATTGATAATTAATACTGAGCGTTAACTTATCATTTGTTTACATTATTCCATTAATGGTCTACTAAGGCACATGTAGTTCTGGCAGTTCTTCACCTGGAGTGTTTAATTACCTTTATCTCGCATTTTTATGAGTTTTGTTACAGACTAGACCATAGCATAAAAGTTTGTATTCTGCAAATATCGAGGCATTTAATTTTTAGACATACTAAACAACATAGCTCAGATGGCACACCTGAAAAAGGGGCAGAAACTGCAGACTCTTTATTTTCTTCTGATAATTTTGTCCCATCTCCTTTTCTTTTATTTGTCATTGCTAATGAGGTGATATTAAATGTCAAAACTAACAACATTTGGAATTAATTACTTCAGAGACTAATGATAAGTTATGTCCTAATAAGTGTGATGAAGAATCAGTACAGTAGAATAAAGCGCTCAGTTATGGTTTTGTCAAAGGTTTGTTAAGCACTTTAGCTTTGACAACCCATTTTCTAAGTTGTTTGTTTGCTTTTTAAAATAAAAAAAAATAAAATTCAATAACAACTTCTATTTTCTAGTCTATTTCATTGTTGTTCCAGAACCAAAAGGTTCAGATCATTCTTGACTTTTAAAGCAAACTGAACACATTTGTAACATTAATGACAAAACTGCTTTGGTTTTAGAAGAAACCTCAGTAGGAGCTAATTCTTAGTAGACTATCTGGTCTACCTTTGAGAAAAAAAAAAAAAAAAAAAAGAAAAAACATGAAAGGGGAAATTCAAAATACAGAGCTTTTGAACTGTTCAACTGTTATGGTTTAAGTCCAGCTGGTAACTCACCCATGACAAACTCAATCATGGGCAGATATAGACCAAGCAGTTCAACCATGTAGTGTCGCCTCACACATAGGTCTACACAGCCAATTAACCACTTAACTACCTTTAGAAGCTATAAGCACCCTGACCCAACAAGTCTGTGGTTTCCACATATCCATACCAAGAATAATTGGATAGTGAGACCTACTCCACCTTTCCAAACTTAGATCATTATCATACCAACAACAGCCTGCTTTGAAAGCGCACTGACAGCTGGGATACCTCGTAAGGAACAATTAGTGGATTAAGTACCTCATAGATGTTCGTTGCTTGTGCTTACCTTTGGCAGGTTTGCAAAGCTTCCTTCATTGCAGAAATTCCCAGTTGTATATCCTGCTGTTCAAAGGTCATAGCAGCTTGCATAACTAGAATAGTGCTGTAACCAAGCGCATGGTACATACTATCCTTAGACCTAGGACAAACATGTAAATGTTGTGCATTTAAACAAAACTTAAAATTACAGTACAAAATCAAATGCTGAGACACTTGCATTAATTTCTGAAAAGACAGAAGAACAAAGCAGGAAAGTAATGGATATGAGAACATAATACCATCTTCTACTGGGTGCTCCATGTCTGCCTCCATAGGATACTGCTGCAGCAAGTTCCAGAGCATGTCCAAACTGGGTTTTGAGTATTTGCACTTATATCCCATTTATAGTACATTGGTGTATCTATGTAATTTAGCTAATTAAACCTTGATATAAATATTCATTGTTCTGCTTTCACTTAACGGAAGGACAACCCTTCTAACATAACTACTTTATCCAAAGACACAAATATATGCATTTATGTCATAGAAATGGCAGTACACACGCTCAGTCCTGCAAAAAAAGGCTACACTGAACCATCCTGGCCTTCATAATGTAATTACACAACTTAAAAAAAAAAATTATTGGAAAGTAGTTACGGGAGGTGATATACTCAAACCTACCAGTTGCAGCAGAACTACTGCCAGTGTTATGTCAGGTGAACTCAGGTTTTGTGTAACCAAGTGCCAAGAAAATGAAGACTGCATAGCCCTCTGGCAGCCCTTCTGGTACTACGCTACCAATGTACGTTTTCCTAATGTCCAACATGAATCTCCTAAATCTCAGCTTATGGTGATTGCCTCTTTTTTTACTATCTGCCACTACAGATAAGGATGTCTCTTTACCTTGTTTCACTAACACAAGCTACAGATCCCTCTCACTGACACATTGCAACATCAAACACATCTTTGAGAGACAGACAGGAGAAGAACGGGATTCAGATTCCAGTCCTAAAGAAAATCCACCCAGATTGCCTCCCCATGCAGTCACAAGTAGGCTAGGTTTACCCTATCAATACTGCATTTATTCTTTAGTTCTCTGTATCTGCACTGCCACGCTCCTCAGTAAGCAAAGGCAATAGAAGAACAGGCAGAATTAGCCAAAAGATCAAAATGTGGGCTTTAAGGGTAAACACTACTGTGACTCAAATGTAACATAATAAACTAACAGAACAATTCAGTGCTTCATTAATAGGTTTTGTGATAGCCTTAAGGAGGAACAAGCACACAGGTAAAACCTAAAGATACTAAGAAATGTTTATGGACAAGAGGGAATAAATGAAAACTACTATCTTCAGAGGCTTTAATCTTCAGCTACCAGACAGCATACTTTATATTATCTGTTTACATACTTCAGCAAATAAAGTTATTTGAATTCAGCAAATAACAGGACCTCACCATGGCCGAAGTATTTCCAGGGCTTCAGAGAACTTATTGTTTAGAAATAAGTTCAGTGCCATTGAACATTCTTCCAGAGCACATTTGATATCCATCTTGGATGCCCTAAAAAAGATTCTTAGTTTAGTCAAACTGTAAATAGAAACACAAAATTTAAAATATTTTTCCCCCTTATGTGACAGATCTTTTATAGCTATTTTATGGATCATTTTTAAAATCTAACTGTACAAAAACAAGTCATTTGCTTAGCATTTTATCCATGCTACATAGGTGTGCTCTCTTTGCTAATCTAAGTGATGTTTATAGTTTTGTCCTCCTTTCTTAACCAGTCAATATGCAATGGAGTAATTTCTGCTGCTATATATAACATAAATACTCAGAAATTATCAGCGTCCAAGCTCTCAATTCTCCATATTAATACAAATGCAGTTTCAAACTCTGTATTCAAATCTAAATTTCAAGAAAGATGGCAAAATATTTTTGTCCAAGAAAGCATCAAACAGACCTCACTGTGCAAGCAGTTACGCCAAAAATAGTCCTGCCAGAAGCCTGCAGCTATGCCAAAAGCTTTTGTTCTTCCGAATTCACTTCAAGTAAAATCACTTGCACTTGCTTAAGAGGAAGCCATCTAACAAAACCACTACCTCTGCCAGTTTTGTTTGAAAGACTTCAGAGCACTCGTAAATTGGTTCATGAGCAGAACTGGTGACAAACTGGACATACATGATACTGACAAACAGCTAGAAGCTATACAGCCTTCAGCATGCACAGCTGTATCTAGAAAAGATAATCTGTCTACATCTTTAAAACTACAGGTTTAGGCTCTATAATGGGCTTTATCCAAGTAAGGTTAAGCAGTTGTAAGCATCAGATCATGCCAATGAGATGAATATTAAGTGCTGACCAGAAGAGTAGAACCCTGGAGGAAGAATTTAATAAGAGAAACAAGAGGAGTGCAGCTGCTCTAAATCTGACAGTAACACACACAAGAGAAACGAACCATGAAAAAGAGGGATGTGAAAATATAACCAGGCAGAGGTTTACATGGCCTTATCAGCTTCCCCTACCCACCTACTCACTCCATTACCCAAAAGCTTTAAAAACATTGGTTCTGGTTTTTGCATTGTTCTGGGGAGAAAATTGGGGTAAAGGCTAAATGACACCCCAAAACCCTTTTCAGCTTCATTTTCTGTCAATTTTCAGTTGCAGGATTTGAAAAATTCATCTTCTGTAAGAAAAAAAAATAAAATAAAATCTCTAACTCAGTACTTGGCACTACAGGATATTTATTATTCTATAATACATATTATTATTGAATATACCAAAGGACAAATCCCACCCTTCATAATGAAGTAGTTAATAGCTCAACAGTTAAAATCAAGACATTTTTACAATCAGACTGTTATAAACAATTTTAAATACCTTTATTTTCTCCCACACTGGGATTCAACTTTATTATTATGTATGCAATTTTAAGATCTGTGTAATTTTATGTAGCAAAACCCTACAGTTCTCAAAGGCTGAAGCATTCTCAGCTCTGCTTCAAATGTTATTAGCCACTGGCTAAGCTTTCACGTCCTTCAGCTGCACACACACCTCAGGAATTCTCAGTGCAACCTACAGCCCTGATCTCCATCTGTCCAATGGAAGCATCACTGTCACACCAGCAGAGAAGGGGCACCATGGTGATCCAATCCCACCAGCAACACAGCCGCCTCTTTTACCATGTGCATAGGGTTCCTGACAGCCCATCGCACTCCATGTCTTATCCAAATATCTAGGCCTAGGCAAGGGCCTGGGTAGCAAACACTGCAACACAGCCCATGTTTGCCCTGCTGTATAGGGTACAGGTACAGACACCAAAGTCTTTATTAGCTTGTACTCATTCATACTGTACAGCTACTGGAGAGCAGATCTATTACATTTATGTTCTCTTCACTGCTGGCCTATGTCACAGACATAACGTCCTGTTGCCACTATCGGTTTACGTTCTATCACTTAAATACCCCTAAAGATAGGTATCTAAAATGCTTTTTCTTAGAAGTATTTCAGGGAAGTTACTGTACAGCAAGTTTACTTACGTCCATGTATAAATACACAAGCCCCAATAACAAAAATCTTTCAGATAAAGCAATAGCAATATTCCTTCCTGGAAAATGAACCTATACACCAAGAAAGGCATGTAGAAGACACACAGAATATTTCCATCTCCTCATATCACAAATTCACATCTATACTTTAGTTTTGGGGGAAAAACCAAACCAAAACAAAAACACACACACACCAAAAAAAAAAAAATAAAAATAACAGAGAGGAGGGAGTTAAAAAACCACCAAAACCCCAAAACCAACCACCAACCTATCAAGGTCAACTGCAAACTCATTTTGTATTTTGCACATAGAATCATAGAATCATAGAATAGTTAGGGTTGGAAAGGACCTTAAGATCATCTAGTTCCAACCCCCCTGCCATAAGCAGGGACACCACACACTAAACTACGTCGCCCAAGGCTCTGTCCAGCCTGGAAAATCAAAATAACCGGAGATACTCAGTTTAGATATCTGCCAGAGCCTCAGCTTTGGCATCTCTCATACTCCCGAAGTTCTTTCCAGAGCCTGGATCAAAGGAACCATATGCTCTAGAATATGAAGCATCCTGCTTATTCAGCAAAAGAACAGATTTAGCATTTCTCACTGAATCTGCTCAGCACGTTAAAGGTTTCCCTTTAACAACAATCATCAGAAAATAAGTATGCTTAAGATCCTACACTTTCTATTAAGTAAAGCAGAATTAAAACATTTATCAAAATAAATACAAAGAAATCAATTGTACTTTGGTGCATTCAAACAAATAAAAATATTTAGACAAAAGTAGAGAAATGTATGCATTTGCATGTCCTCTTCAAATATCTTAAATAGAATGCCCTCCAAAGAACTGTGCTAAGAAATAAAAAAAACCAACTCATTCATAATGACCAAAAGTTCTGTAAAATGCTCAATTTTATTACCTAATTCCATGAATAACATCTGCTAACAAGTAATTTCTAAATAAATAATTTTTTGCTAGATTTAGAGGCTGTTTCGTTCTTTTATCTGGTATACAACAGGCAAGGACCTGAGTTAGTCCCTCAATAACATGCTGTCACCAACACCACTATGTGTTCCCATGCTTCTACACCCTCCTTTCACATTTGCTTTTTAGAAAACTAAGTTTCACCCAGTCCATGCCAGATTAAATTACATATTCCATTTGCTCTGACTTTCCCACTAGGAAAAATGGCTAGTTGTTTTAAAAAAATTTCTCAAGAAAGGAAAAGAAAAGAGGGGGGTATTCTTTTTTAAAACCAAATTTGCCGTGATTGTCTTAAAAAAAAAAAAATTAAAAAATCCAGTAATATAAACTAAGATCTACTAGATGGCAAGAATTAGTTTTTACTCTCTCATACTTGTGCACCACAGGTATTTTGTGACTAGCACTGAAGCAGTTCCCTGTGTCTTCCAATACAAATTCCAGCTACCATATTAACAGGGAAAGGGTGGAGGTAGAGAATCCTTAAAATTGCAGAGGATAGATGGACCTTCTGGTCCCCTCCCAGCACATTTGCCAACTTTGAGGTGGGCCAAGAACTCTGTGAACTATAAGAACAGAAAAACCCAACATGAGGCGATGACTTGCTACACAGGATATGGAGGACCTATGAATGGTCATCTCAAGTAAGACAGGGAAGAAAACAGTGAGCAAGATATGTATAATCACACAGTACATTAAAGAATCTGAGGGAAAGTGAATCATTCATAACAGCAGGTAATTTAACAAGTGATCACTACTTTATTTACTTAGTTGTAAAATACCTGGATTTAGCCTAGAAAGACTAAGAATTTTTCCTACTTTCACTTCGTAAGAAAAATTACAGCAAACAAATAGTATCACAGTACCCCACCACTACAACATTTTTCTGAACGCACATATCAAGATATAAAGACAATGTCCTACTTCCACTGCTTCACCAAGCCTCATCTTAGTGAGAAGAAATACATTTTCTGTATTTGTATGCTGTAAATCTGCACACTTACTACTCTCCAATCAGCAACTTCTGGAACTTCATTTGGAAGAAAAACACAATCTTTATTTTGTGTAACATAGCCATGGACATACTGTCTTTTTAGCTGTTATCAAAGAGGATCATTAGCCATTAGGCTCCCAAATGCCATCATACCACCCACTGTAGCAACACCAGGGTATGCATCAGTATTTGTAAAACGATTCCATACATGAGGTTCCTTAAACAACAGAGCCCTGGCACCCCATCAAAACTATCTTTTCCTATTAAACAGGTAAGCAGCAGATCTCTCAAGTATGTTGCTGTCATGTTCTTTCCCTGTGTTACAGACTAGTTCCTGTGCTTCTGCCTTTATGTGTGACCAGAGCCTTCAGACAATGCAAACAATATTCCTTATGTCAATACAGTTACTCTTACATCAGGCAAGCTTATGAAATTATTCTACCACTTCAGATATAAAACTTGGGAAGCTAGTTTCCTCAGACTCTTATTTTTGAGAAGTGAATCACATGCTTTACTAAAGAGTCTCCTTTTTTATTACTCTTCACATGTATTTTCTACTGTTTTCCTTCATCCAGTAGCAGATGAACACAACCAGAAGCAATCACTCCAACTCAGATTCGTATCTTGATACCAGAACACTCAGAAGAAAGGAGTCTACTGACTCAAAAGCAACTTGGCTATCACCACTGGCAAACTGGCAGAGGTTCAGAAGAAGCCCATTTCCTCCTCTCTCACCAAAACATGGCAAACCCACTTCTACACCAAGTTAACAGACTGACGAACAGTTCAATGAGCAATACTGATTCACACCCTCTTTCTGACTCATGTTCTTCTCCTCCTGTCTTAGTCTTATGTTGGCAATCTCATTTTTTCCCTTAGTTCTCCATACAGTTTTGTAGAATTGACAGAAACATAACACATTTTATCACCTCAGATGAGCATATGCTTTCATTTATGCTGGAGTAGACTACATTTCTACTTCAGTGAAATTACTAAGGATTTTACACCCAGTGAATACAATTCACTTCTAAGAAAAGGAAAAGGAAAAAAAGGAGAAGAAACAAAGTGCTATACTGGGTGTTAAACGAAGACAATAATGTCACATTTCAAGGAGAATAAAACACCACTCTGTTACTGCCTAGGTACTTATAGTAAGGATATCTTTTCCCAACACACAGCATTTTTTATTTTTTTTTTTACATTACATTCTCACCACTA
Organism: Nestor notabilis; assembly: GCF_000696875.1. Lineage (NCBI taxonomy): Eukaryota > Metazoa > Chordata > Aves > Psittaciformes > Psittacidae > Nestor > Nestor notabilis. The sequence continues at coordinate 157,333 of NW_009914099.1, forward strand.
TTTCAAACATCTTTTATGAAAAAAAGAATAAATGTTTTGAATTCCAGCAACAGCTTATATTACGCTGAGCTATTCATGAAACTCTTCCAATACAGTGGGAGTATACTCTCGCTACTTGGAGCTGCAATAGAAACAAAAAATAAGAATACTGACTTGAAAACTCTAAGCTGTATTGGAATATTCACTGTTAGCATGACAACCCTCAGATATACACAAAGCAAGAGCACTAACAATGTCCAAACAGTTGACAGCTTATTAAGTCACTTCCCTTTTTTTCCCCTACAGGTTAATTAAAAAAGGGAGCATAACTACTAGCCCAAAACAAATGAAAAGGTTATTGCTCTAGTCTTCAAAAGAAAGTTATTTTAATACATAAAAAGTTAGGCAATAACATCTACCTTCACGCTACAGCTCAATGTAAGAGCATGCCTGAGAAGCACCTATATACCTACAATCAAGTATAAACTTGGTACATGCTGCTGTCTTTGTATTTGCAGGATATATAGTCAGCTTTTAATATAATCACCCTTGATGTAATGATCTACCAACTCTTCTCTTGAAAGGAGATTCAGGAGCTAAAAAATAGAACTGCAGAAAAGGTTAGCTTGAATCTAACTATATTTTCTACATCTTACATCATATATTTAGGACTGAGTTCCACACTGCTTTATTAACATGAGCTGGGCTTGAATGTGCAAGCAGTACTTCGCATGAACAGGAATTGCAGAATTTAGTTTCTGAACTTCTAAAAGCATCTGTTGGCTCTTTTACAACATAGCCAAAATAATAAGTTTTATCTGATAAATTACATTTAATTCCCAGCACATTGGTCTTGTACAGCTACAGCTCTTGCTAACAGAAGTTTCACTGTGTTACAGTTACTAAAATATTTGAAGTTCTTAGTGGGAGCAAAGCAAAACTTGGGGGGTGGGGGAAGACCACAAAAACATGAAATTAGCAGTAATAATTTAGTTTTAAGATACCCAAATTACACATATTTGACATAAACAAAAGGAATGAAAATAAGGTCTTCTAAAAATTGAGGGGTATACAAGACATCATTGTATTTGGATGTTACAGATCACAAAACCAAGATGCTTTATATCTAAGAGAATACCTCCCCAGAAAATAAATACTACAGCAAACAACTGACGCTTAATACTTACAGAAACTTCAACTGCAGAGTCTTTTAGAGGCGTCTGTTTGCTTAAACTCAAATAAGAACCATTCAGGGCGTCAACCACAGTATCAACAGGTAGGGCAGCAAGAAACTACCATATGTAGCACTCATTTTGAGTAACATATGTGCAAGTGTCTGCTAAAGTTACTGCCAAGTTAATGATGACCAAAGAACATTAAAATTAATTATTCTCAGGCAGTTCTTGTCCTCTGCAGGAAGATGGTAAGTCAAATAGTCGTAATATACCATCAAAATCTATCACTGTCACTATTAAGAATGTTTCTATACTTTCTGAATTAGATCTTTTCCCTCATACTAATGAATACCTTCAATCAAAAAACTCAATATTGAATTGTTTATGTTCTACCATGTCAAAAACAGTAACTATCTTTAAATACTTCTTACACAGCCAGGACATGACTTCTTAATGGTAAACAGCAGCAGATCCTCACCAGAATATCCTCCGTAACTCCATTTGCTTGGCTAGGAAGTTCAGGGTATTTTTAAATGCTGCTCTACTTTAAGTGTATTGACGCGGTGTAATCTCAAAGAACAGTGGTGACTCTGATGCTTTTTCAATGACAGAATCCCGCTTCCCCTCCCTGTCCTCTCCCTCTGTACTGTGCAGGCGCACCATGCTTCTTCCACGTACGTGGTACTGAGCTCTGTGCCACTGAGTACTGCCATGCACTCTTTGCATAAAATACACGCAAGCCTTCAACAGAGTCCATTGGGGCTGGAACCCACTGTCTCCCAGGAGCACTGTCTCCCAGCCAAGACAAAAGCTGTACTCAAACTGCAATATCAACAGTCACTGTTTACAGCTCACAGAGATATCATTAAATCATCACTTTATGTTCACATCTTGCATGTGTGTAATGTTCCAAAATGTACTTTATGTCCTCTTGGCTGTTCTTACTACTAGCAAAGATCCAAAACATTTAAAAACTGCCACCACCATATCACTAATCACTTGTTAAACTAAAATGGCCCAGACGCTTTGTGCTGTTGTAGTACAAAGACTTTGTGTCCCTGGTATTCTTCTTTTTGCTGTTTTCAGTTTTGAACTATGACTCAGATTAGCAGCGTGTCACTAGAACAAGAATATTTCCATTCTTAATTCTGTCATATTCAATAGTCATGCTTTAAGAATGATGAAATTCATAATGAACATGTTCTTAGCTCTTGATCCCTACCAAAAATTGATTTTAATAATTGAAATAGAAGTATAGTAACACATCAGAAATAAAATATAATAAATAATTGAAAATAATAACAGGAAATAGAGAGAGGAAGGAATAACAAACACCACCCAAAAAAAAATAAAGTTATGGACAGCACAGTTGCTCGCCACCTGCCAGTCGATACCCAGCCTGACCAAGCAGTGATCTGCTCTTCTGGCTAACACCCCCAGTTAATATACCATGATGTGCTGTGGTATAGAATACCCTTTTAACTAGTTTGGGTCAGGTGTCCTGTCTCTGCTGCCTCCCAGCTTCTTGTGCCCCTCCTCACTGGCAGAGCATGAGACTGAAAAAAGCCCTTGATCAGTGTAAGCGCTACTAAGCAGCAGTTGGTGTGTTACCAGCGTTGTTCTCAGACTAAAGCCAAACCACAACACTGCACCAGCTACTAGGAAAGAAATGAACTCTATCCCAGCTGAAATTAGGACAGCTGTCAAACTTTTACAGTAAACTTTAAGCAGAAAAAGCAAACTAGTGTCCCTGTCCATGGATAGCAGATAAGAAACACTGCTACCTCATCTGTTTAAGGAAACATCACTGTACTACGATTCTTGGTACCTACTTACTGTTCCTCAAATTAGATAGTGGTATCCTATCTCTGTGAAATGTTTCCAGGATTGCTCATCTCCTTATGAACTCTTTAGAATACATGTGTCCTTGAAAAATCTATTATAGGACTGCATTTGGCCTCCTTTTTTATATGTGCAGCTAGCACCTGCAAAGATTCGCATTTCCAGCAGGAAATTCACATTAAAAGTAAAATGTCTATGTGTATCCATTGTATCTGAGCAAGCATAAGCAAAACTCAACTATTAGTTCTGCTATCTGGAAATATCTTAAAATACTTTTCCTAACATTTTGAAAGCACAGTACTCCTCACCATTAAGTTAGCCACTTGAGAAGAAGTCTTTTTCAACTTATCACTCTCATCCATCACTCATGTATGAGCCAATGGTAATGCTTCACTTCTGCTTAGTGATGTCCCAAAATTCACTTTGGATCCTTTCCTAAGAAACAATGTCGTTTGCCATAATGTTTATTGATCATTTGCACAGACACCAAGTTGCAATCTCATCAGATAAACGAAACACTATGTAGGGACTACTACCGACCTACCTCCCCCAGAGCAGCAGGTGGCACCACTCCTCATGATAAATACCTACCAACAATGCCACAACATGAAGCAAACACTAACATAAAGAAGCTTATTGCCAAATCCTACCCCAAAATATTCTGCTAGGTCTACATTTTATGTTCAGCATAGTTCAGCGAAGGGTGGCTGAAGGCTTACGAAGTCCTGAGTAGTACAACTTACAGACTCACATAGAGTGAACATTAGGAAATGTTCATAAAGCAAAGAGAGTAGATTTCTAGTTATGTTGGATTTTCTTCTTTTTACAGGAAACTACTTCTAAAACTCACAAGTATGGGTCTTCTCTTTGGCTTTTTTTTGTTTAAAATACAAGCAGAGATGCACCACTTTCAAGAACAATTTCTGAAACTAAGTTTGAATCTAAGGAACCCTCCTGAAAGCATAGCATGTATTATTGTTTCCCAGAACTACTGACGTGAGTAATACACTGCACACACCCCTCATGCCAACACTACGCTACTGCTAGCATATGCCTTTCAGTATCTTGCTGCCTATGTACAGGACTCAGGCTCTGAAAAAGAAAGGTGCATGAGGCAAGCCTCCATAAGGCTGGATTTTTTTCTTCTATCTCTATGCATGCTATGCATCCCTCCCATCTCGATAACAATTCAGAAAGGTGGAAGTAAATCAAGTAACCTTCTAACACTTAGATGTTTCTTGCCACTAACAGATCAAAATACGTTAAATCTTTTACACTAACATGACCACAGTATTTTTAAATCGCCAGTAACTTCCAGTTTATAAACGAAAAGGACCTCTGACGCAATGTGTCAGTTTAGAAATAATCAAGGAAAGATATAAGACCACGTGACCAACAGTTTCTTCTATCGTAAACAAAACTTTTTGCAAACTTTTACCCTTTCATCTAAAACCCGGACTTTGACACCACTTATATTCACGTAATAGAAAAACCTTAAGCCAAATGGCTAAAAGTTTGAAATTATTTCCAACTTACATAAATCACTTCCTATCCTAGGCTACTAGAATTAATATAGAAAGTCTATAATAAACACAGCTATCTGATCAATATAGAAAATGTGAGCTTTTTTACCCGTACAATAAACCCACTAGTCGTAGTTTACCTCCATATCAAATTCTGCATTCACAGGATCATAGAATCATTTGGGTTGGAATACACATCAATTCTCACAAGAAGCATGAATAAAACTGTGTAGTTTACATATTCAGTGGGAATGTTATCACCTTATGGAAAGCGTTGAAAATAATTTCATGCTGATGCAAGACTTTATTGCCTAGAAGGCATAGTGTCTTCACTGTTTCAGAACTTCACCAACACACACTGTAGTCTGTGTGCTAAACATTCATTTAAGGAAACCCAACTGGCAGCAAAACTATCCAGTAATGTGCTAGCCAAATTTTGCGAACACGCAGAAAGACTCAAAAAACTTACTATGTTATGATCTGTTCAACAGGCAATTTTTTAAGAACAAGCAAACACAAAGGATTAGCAAACACAAAGGATTAACAAACCCAGCCGAAAACGTGCAACAGACACACCTCCCAGCAATGGTCATTTAGTTTAAATAGTGTTAGTTTACACAGCCCAGTATTTTGGCAAAACCATTAGGGTAACACACGTTCTCACTTTTTCCCCTAGCAGGACTTTCTTGCACACTGTATTTAAAATCACCTTCTATAGCGGACATAGGCAAACAGCACTCTTCTTACCTAAGCCCTTCCTGGGTACTAGCTTCCACTTCAAGCTTGGAGATATCTATCCACCCACATAACTGGTAACAGCAGAGGATGGAAACACCACTCTACAAAGCAATTCAGATCGGTAAGGTTGCACCTTCCTACTCAGTGCTACGCAACTATGAGATAGTAGCATTTAACCAGTTATTTGTAAACCTGTATCAGTGAATCACTGGACTGTGATTGCAATACCAGTGGATCTGCCTACACTATCCTTTGCATGACCAACCAATCTCACCACTAGGCATTTTCCTTTTCTGTAACAGAGTGGGCATTTTGGGTTTGTTTGTTTTTTTTTTGTTTTGGGAGTTTTGCGTATTATTGGTTAGAGTGTTTGTCTGTTTGTGCTTGTTTGGTTTTGGTATTTTTTAAATTAATTTTTTTCCCTCATTTTACAGCTATGACAGAGAAGCTGATGCAGAGCAAAAAGATGAAACAGTAGATAACTGATATTACACGTTTGTAGGGACAAAACATCAAAAATTGTATTTTTCAAAAGGAGTTGTTGCTCTTGAAAATCAACATCAAATCAAAATCAAAATTGTTGAAAATCAAAATCAAATTAGAATTATCTCCATTAAAGTGAACTGAGAATGACTTTACAGTTTTTATCTCTACCTTAGCATTGTCTAAAAGAGTTCAAACTGACAGCTTTTCATAGACTACTAGAATTTCACTAAGAGAGCATTTTAATTGACCAATCGTTACCCCATACCAGACACATGTACTCTAATGTTAAAGCAGACAGAAGGCAGGTAAAGCTCTGTTCCTCACAGACCAGAAGCTGGGGTGGCAGGGAGCTTCTGGAATGTTAGGAGGGGTGTTTGCCCTCTCTTTCTTTTCAGAAAAACAAATTCTAATTTTAGCTTTTCTAAACTTTACAGATAAATTTTACCTACAGGAGACAACTGTGTTATTTTAGGAATTACAGCTAACAGCAGTAAAAACATTTGTAATACTGTTGTATGAATGAAATGCATTGAAACAGCCTCCAACACACCAAAAACTTTAAACAAACAAAAAAAAATCCTTCTTGAAAGTCTCATCTGATCTTAAACTTTCAGTTCTTGAACCACCACCTGTCAGGAGACCAATAATGTTTCTTTGCCTTACATTGTGCACGTGAGTCTTACGTGATATCTCAAATTCTGGGGGCATCACAGGAGTCTGTTCTAACCAGAAAGCAGCCTAGCACCTACAGTGCTGCTCCATAAGAATATAGCAATGGAATACAAGAAAGCAATCAAAAGGTTTTGTTTCCTAACATTTACTTTATGTCCATCACTGAGGAGGCAGGAAAAGCCAATAATCAATTTATTGCAAGTCCGGTGTTTTTACAGAGTGAGGAGAAACATCAGCAGGTTTATCTGATGCCAAGTTCTTTAAGTTCAACAGTGAATTGCACTGCACATGCACAGTAAGCAAGACGCAAATTTTCCATAATGAATCAGCCATATTGTGGGAGCAAGACACATTACAACCACCTGGGTTACCATTTACCCACCTGAATATGCTCAATACAGTTTATTCCATCGCCAAAATGATTATGAAATTATCCTATTCAAGCATATCAAGCTACTCCAGCATGAATCTGACACAGCATTGCAAAATATACATAATCATAACAACAGTCAGCAAAACAATCAGATAACGGGTATTTAGAAGTGACCACAGTTCGACAGAGGGTAAAGAACAAACAAAGCACTGTCAGTTTACTTCTCTTACTGCAGGTAAGAGAATAATCTACACTGTTCTGCTCAACATTAATGGAAATGCATAGGACTATAAAAGGTTATCATCAGATTTATTAACAGAACTCAATGATTCACCAGTATTTTTAGACCTATGGTTTAACATGAGATGTTTTGTAATTAAATGGAGAATTTACTATGTTTGACTACTCCTTATCAGACTACTGGTTTATACAAATTCACCCAGCTGAGGTCAATACAGGCAATACTGTGTAGAAAAATGAGCACCTGAATATGCCAGACAGCAACACTGCCAAAACTTAATATACAATATGTAGATATAGATAAATAGAGGTTGACAACACCATCACCAAACACACACACCAAAAAATAACAAACATTCATTCTGTTAAACATTTCCCTTAGAAAGTAGGTCTAAATAAGACATGCTGGCAAGAATATAGGTTGCAGAAGATCCTCCTGAAAAAGCTAGCATACATAAACGATAATGATGGCTTACTGATAGTTTTACATAAAATGAGTAAAAATTACACTTACCGTGCTATGGAAAAAAAACGAGAAATAAATCATGCAGCAAGTAGGAAATCAGATCAGGACAGATGTTTATGGGACTAACACTGCGTCACAAAAATATTGGCTTAGATCCAGAGAGACAATTAGGACAGTATGATCCTAGTAAAACACTCTTCCTAAACTTCAAACCAATTTACTGGAATTTATTTCACAGTGAACTTATAGCTAGAATTGGAGACCTTATATTACTGAAATCTATAAAAGCCCAGTGTATTGTACTTAACATGTGGTACTTAGAAATCACTGAACTGCATCCTATGAAATAAATTACTTATATTTAAGTCCAAAATTATGCAAGCTCAAAGGGTTAAATCAGCACGACTACCAAAAGAACACATAATCTATAAATGGAGAAAAAAACCCTACAAGTTTGATACTGTCCTTAAATTACCACATTTTAAAGAATGGCATCTGAAAATACACACCTTGCGGTGCTCTACATCCTACAGCATCCGAGCTGATTAAGCACTGACATCAGCAGAAAAGCTTCTGCTCTCTAAAAGCACTGTTCACCCTGCAAAGTGCAGAGGAGAAACATTTATTTAATAAACCCATTGTGGATATATTATTTTTTCCCTCCTCTTCAAAGATATCATTCTAAAAAAATAAATTACTGTAATTTAAGTGTTCAACATACCTGCCAAAGTAAATTTTCACAGGTACAAATCCATAAATCTGACTACCACATTAATGATTTCAGGGACAAGTAGGCAGAGATAATATACTTACAGGATTTATTCAGCTAACTTCAGGTATGTAAAAACAATCCTTATGCAAATATAAGTGCCGCTTCGTTCACTCTGTTCTTTTTCCACTGCACACGCATACAAAACCGGGGGGGGGAAAAAAAAAAACACAGTAGGAAAGCATAAAGAGAGAACTGATTCTGTTTTATTTCTCAATATCCATGAGGTTTCATTAACAAGTTATCAAGCAAAAAAAATAGAAGGACAAAAGTTCACGAGCCAGCAGCTGGCATCACACGCACTCTCCATTGCCGAATTCAAAAGAAATGTCAGTTAGAGTGGCAGCAGCTACAGTCAATGCTAGAAGCTGATGCCTTTGCAGGAAGAGGATGCTGGGAGATTTTCCCAATCTGTGCTGCAGCCTAATTCTAATCCATCACTCCTAACTGCAAGGAGAAAATGGAGACATGAGGAACGCAAAGTGATTTATATTTAAAGGCAAAAAAGGGAATTACCTCAGTATTTCCTGAGTATATTTTTGTATGTATATAAAAAGAAAAGATGCTGCAATTAAAGTCAGACAAAAATGAAAAGGAATCCTAATGCAACTGCAGTGAAAATAGATCAAACATACAAGAGTTGGTAGCAAACAGCACTGAAGAAAACTATCTCATGTTTAATTTTCCTTATTTGTCAGTACTCAAACAATGTATTTTTTTATTGACTCTTTGACATTTTTTTCCCAGAAATCCAAATTTTTAGGTAAAGTCCCACGACCAAAATAAATTAATAGCACAGAGAGGCAGCTAATAAACAGTTATCTTCATGAGTATCATGAAGATAAGCAGGAGAAAGTAAGAGTCAGAATCAAAACAGCTACAACAGCAATAGTTGCATCCCCTTGCTCTAATCTCTCCAGATGAGATATGGGAAAGCTCAGCAGCAAAAAAAAATAAACTGTCTTCTACCATTACCTTCAAAAACTGTTCTTTAAAGCTGTATCACCTGGGCTAATAGTACCTATTCCTAGCTATGTTTGCTGTCTTTAGCTAAGATTTACTCACAAAAACGCCTCAAAGAAACACAAATGCCTTTAAAACACAATGCAGGAAACTACAGATTTGCATTTACCCCTTTCAGATGGGTGCTAAGTAATAAAAGCACAAATACTTAAAACCAATCTATTTAAACAATTGGCTTTAGAAAATACAAGTAAGAATGCAACATACTAGGAAAGAGTTGCACAATGTTTTCTAAAACATCTGAGGAAAAGAAGGGCTATGATCAGGCAAAACAGGCTTTGCAGGACAGAGAGGGACAGCTGTAACTTACAGACAACAACTTTAAAATAAGGATGTCTCTACCTCTTCCCTGAAATTGTTCCCAATAGTGTTCAAGGAGTTCAGAGACACCTGATTACATGATACGGAAGCAATACTTATGCGTATTGTCACTTATTATATTAACATTATTTTAGGCAGGGAGACTCAAAGTGTTAGGTGGAATTTCACATTTGAAAAGTTAACAGAAGATACCAATATAAAGACTTGCACAATGTGGCCTGAAGACTTCTATTCAAATATAAACATAGAAAAATCTTACACCAGAGGCAAAAGCTGTAGTTGCAATAAATATGGAAGAGTTAGTAATGATACAATTATTGCTCACTCAAACCCCCTCAAACTTAAACAATTTATAATCCAAGAATTGTTTGGGGTAGAGAAGGATTAGATCAGACTGCTGTCACACTACTGCTGCTCCAAAGCTTGAGACTGACAATATAAAGTAGATACTGTGCCATATTTTTGTAGCTTCGAAAGTATTATTTATGGATATAAAAATCACCTTTACTGGACTTTTTTTTCTCCTTGACCAAACATAACAAAATAAAACTTTGATCATATAAATTGTCACAGCTGTTTCTCACTATCTTAAGACAATGTCAGAATCTACGTTCAAACTTATGGAGACAAGCAGTGTTCTGAAAAGTTTTTGGCTTCCTGAATTCAAATTTGAATTCAGGGCTATTTCCTCAGATGTTCCATTTCATTCACTAACAAAACACAAACAAGTGCAAGTATAACTGAAATCTTAACTACACTTCTGAGATTACACGGATAACCTGCTCTAACTTCCTTAAACACTTCTGGCCCTTAATCTATCACCCTAGTAATACCACACAGAGCTGCTTTGGTAGGATCAAGGATTAACAGTACCCAGCTTTGGGTAGGAAAAGGAGAAGGCAAAAATGTAATTATAATATAGCAATGAAATATGCCTCTTTCTGCTGATACTGATAAAGAAAATCCTAAGAATTCAGTTATTCATCCAAGTCACCTATCTGCTTTTCTACAGAATTCTTGCTTCCATCTTCTCACTATTATGTTTTTTTTAAACATGTTTAAATGCGATCTCACCATCTTTCCAATGATGCCATGATTCCATGTCTGGTGTCAGAAGTTTCTATACAAATAGCGCAACATGGAAATTACCTCTGCACTTGAACTGTTTGCAGCGTCAGGTAGACTACTATGTTTCTTCCCAAAGACAACTACAAAGCATCTCCTATAGACATACAGAGGCAGCTACCGCAATACAGTATTATTACTGTATTATGTACTGTAGTTACTCTAAATCTCATTTTTCATTTGTGGAACCCTTTGATAATGGGATGGTAATTGAAAATACCATCTTGCCTTTACCTCAAGAAAAAGACTGTATGCCAGGTAGTATAATGGAAAAGCAAAATAACCTGATGGTAACATATTCCTGTCACATACAGATGACATTTTAAGGAACAGCACATAAAGTGAGATGGGAGGAAATCCAAATACAATTAAAATTTCATACAAGTTCATAACAAATTGAGAAGTTCAAAGGAAAAAAAAGAGAGAAATCAAAATAGCAGTGACAAGGTCTGCAGACACTAGGCATAATATGGTGACAGTTAAAAATTGTCGAGAACTCAAACTTCTTTTTATCATCTTCTTGTAAAAACAAGGAAGAGATATTTACAAAATTATACTCTGGCAACAGAAAATATGTATTTCTGCATTACACAGAAAGAAATTCTGAGTAAGCTGGGGAAAAAATAAGGTAGCAGAAATACATAAAAAGTCATAGCAGTTGTGATTTATTCAGTAAGATCGACACTGAAGTTCATAGTTACTCCACAGTAAAATTCCGATGAAGCATTTTTGCTTCAGCACTGATGAAGAGTTGAAGAACGTACATACATCTGTTCTGTCCATGTATGGTTTTAAACCTGTAGATGCTTGGCTGGTAATAGTCTTACATTACCTTCTGAAACCAACTTGCCCAAAACTCTAAGCAAACAGATCCTCCAGTGAAAACATAGTGAAATACTCGTTTAAAAGTAGCTTACCACTGAAACTTCTTGGCAGATGCTTGAATTTCCAAAACAGAAAGAACATTTGTCTCTAAATGCCCAGTCTCTTTTACAACAGAGTAGGCCAATCTTAACCAGTTCTGAGTTACAATATCCACGTAATGGCAAATTTACTTTCACATATAATCACAGAATCATAGAATGGATATATCAAAAGTCATCCCCAAGCCATTACTTTGAAAGCTTAGTAATCCTCTGGCAGAAAAGACACTAGGTGAAATGGTACTTTTGCTATAAGCAAAATGGCAGGCCAGTCTACTGTAATAGCCTTTCTTTGGCTTTAGCACCAATGGGTAAAGAACTGCAAGACACATGGATCACCATTTAATGGACCCTCCCCATTTCTACAAAACAAGTATTTTGGGCTCATTACAAAAACTGGTTTGGAGTTGCTATGTATATCTACAGTAGCCACCACAAAAGAGTCTAGATAAAGAATCTAATCCGTGTACACAATGGGAGCAAAGACTAATTTCCTCCTGGACCTGACCTCAGATACAACAGCCAGCACTAGAGATTTAAGGAAGGATTTCACCCTACTAAGATAACTCATTGCCCTTTTAACATGAAACCTGCACAACCTGGTATCTACAGTTAGGCAACAATATATAAGGAATAAAGCCAGTTAAAGCCAAGTTAGATTAGCAAAACCATCTGCTAGCATCTATTGGAGTCACATACAGAGAGCAGTATTGTTCTATATATTTGACATGAAGAATTACAGAGTTGTGTATGAAATACTACAAAGATGTGGCTACCAGACATTCTTTCCAAATTCTCTAAACCAACAAGTTGACTTGACAGAATCTGAACCAGCTCTGATCTCGTCAGTAAACACCAGTAGTTTTTGTAGACACAATTCTCTATAAAAAGGTCGATTTCAGTAAAATTCAGTCAGGTATAACCACAACAACCCACTCAAACAAACACCAGGTATATCATCACAGAACTAAAACAATACCGATTTCTTATGTGAAATAGAAGACACTGAAACATTGATACATATGAAAATTTTAAGACAAATATTATCAACAGCAGAATTTAAAAAAAGAAAAAAAAAATTAGAAACAGCTTCCCAAAAGGTTAAACCTCTGGTAATTCACTGTTTCAGTGTAGTAATGTTTCCAAATTTCTATTACTATATTATCAATAAAAGAAACTACCATTAATTCTACATGGGAAAAGGTCAAGATAACCAGTGTGGCACTAGATCTGGAATACGCTTCCCCTCAGGTAAACTACCAGCATCATGTGAAAACTACAACCGAAGAGTTTAAAGAAAGATAAGACTGAAGACTTCCACAAAATGTCCCAAGGCTTTTTACAATTCTCTAGGCACTTTTTTCTGAGTCTAACCAAGTGAAGAATCCTGTTTAGATATAAAAGAATACATACATTTCTATGTAACTCCCACAACTAGCAAAGTAGCTAATTGTCAGAACTCAGAGCAAGTAAGCAGCAGCAAGTATTCCAGCTGAGACATCCTACTCTTATTGCTTAAAGATTCACAGACTGAACTGCCCCTCTGTTGTCAAAGAAAACAATATACACAATTATGCCGACTGCCCACTCATGTGTCCCCATACTCTTAATATTGGTAAGCTTCAATCAGCCAAATTTGACAGCAAGGCAGTGGACTCAAGAGGCATTTAAAGAAATACCTAGATAGTTCAAAAATACCTAATGGGTACCTACTGCAGGAAAGGCTATAGTGTAATACTTAATTTTCTCTTTTATTGGCCTGCTGAAAAAAATCAAGCTACCTCTTGACCATCCAGGAGTAAGGAGGATGCAGATGCAGCTAGATGAAAGGAGAGGTAAGTAGGTCATGAGGACATGATGGTCTTGCATTATGAATGTGTGATCCAGTTTTTCGACTGACACTGAGCTATTGTTTTTTCACCATACATTGCTTTTCATCTAGAGCTATCATTATATAACTGTTACTAAATCTGCTATTTTTAATTCTTTACGACTTTCAAATTTGTTGACAAATACTTCATCACATCTATCAACCTAATTAGACTTCCATTTCCTAACTCCTGGGGACGTTAACTGTTCTCAAAAACGTGAATAGTTATCAATGCATATAAAATTATGCTTCCCTAGAATAGTGTGAATGCCATATTTTGTCGCTGTATAAATAGCTTTAATAAAAACATACAAATTTTTAAAAACTCTACTTACATGGGGATATTTTCATAGGCATCTTCAAAGTTTTCCTGCAAAAGAATAAAAAAAAAAGAAACTGTTTCAAAGGTGCACGTATTTTGGAATTCTTTCTGTGACACAGCAGAAAGTTACCATTACCAGATAGCACTTAATTCTCCAACATACAGTAATAATCAGAATATTCAGCCTGTTGACTCTTTGTAATGCTTTCAGTGCAAATTATTACTCAAACAGTAATACCCTTCCTGTGCCTACCACATCACACTACAGTTAAGTTAAACCAAAGACCTCTTCCTTTTCAGACTTACAAACTTCCACCACGTACACCAAAGAAGGCAACACAGACTTATGCCTCAGGGATTTGCACAGCACCTCTGATGTGTCCAGGATGCTCTAGCTGACCAGTATATCCACAAACAAAAAAAAAAAAAAGGTAAAAATAAAAAGTGTTCTAAGCATACAGCCAATATGCAGGTTGACCAGAGTATATATACTAGGTCCAGGATGCATTATAGATAGAGTGCAAATTCAGCCAGCTCACGCGCTAGTAGCGGTTACATGAATAGCTTGTTCAAGACATCCAGAGGGTGTCTCTCTCCACCTAGATTCAAACCTCTTTCCACCTAGGTTCAAACTTCAAATTAAAATAAAGAAAGATATGCACAAACATAAAAACAGTCAAAATGGTTTGGTTCAAGGGTCATCAACTGCTGTATTCAGTTTCCAAAACTGGTCTGTAGAACTGTGTGGCAGAGACAACATGGCAAACAGCCCTCCCGCCTACATCCTTCCCACTCCACACTTGCTAGCGACTGGCAACTCGGGGAATTCCACACCTTGATTCCACCTACTTTGTCCATCTAGTGATTTGCAGTCAATGTCTGTTCCAAGTACCAGTCCAGACTACCCTTTCCCATGTAGACTTTTTTTTTATGCATGAAGTCATAACCTTAGTAAGGAATGTCCCAAGTCGGACACCCATTTTGTATAAACTAATGATTTCTACTCGAACCTGGCTCCCACTACCTTTGCTTAACAGTCCTTAGCTTTTAACTTGAAAGACAGTGAAGAATCAATTCCTACTTGTCTTTCCCTGACACTTACAATTTTGAAAACATTTGTCATCTCATCCAAATCTTTTCTTTTCCAAGCCAAATACTGCCACCTTACCTTTACTTACAGAAACTATTTCCTACGTACGACTGTCCTTTCTGCTCTTTTGGTCAGAAAACCTGGAAGCCTGATGGAATAGACTGTTACAATTTTTAACAAATCCCAGGAATAACAGTGACCTGGTGTGCCAAGGAGTAAGAAAAATACCTTAAGAATGCTGTGCAAGATGTTTATGTAAGCACTGACACTAATGAAAAACAACTTAAGTGCCTTACATCAAGGCTGTCCACGCAGTTAAGACAATGCACACACTCAGAATATTGTTAGACCCACTAGCAGTGAGGTGGAGGATTAGTGTTTCAGTGGTATTTACCTTAAGCATGATAGCATGAGTTTGAAGCTAGCATTCAGTCTTCAGAAGACAGACGAATGCTTTCTGAATAGCAAGTTCTCAGCTAAACCACAGGACAAGTTCAGCAATAAACTATGTGACTGAGATACACCCTCCAGAAAAATATTACTTTACTTGTATTTTTAATGGAGAAAAAAATTTCCATTCAGAAGAAAAAACAAACTGTTGGAAAAGGACAGACTCTTATCATCCTTCACAGATAGAATATGTTACTACATGAGTTTTGAACTACTGCAATTGCATATTCTTCACTGCCTGGAGCTTCCACATGTAATTGTATATAAAGAAATACTATTAACAGACTGCCTGAATGCTCTCTTTCAAGCTAAATTTACCAGTTAACAATACTATAGTACAAGAACAAGACCTACTGTGAATTAACTAAGTAATCAACTTATATCAGGCTCCATTATATTGTTTTCTTCTAAGGAGAGCTGAAATGAGGTTCAAAAAGCTGAACAGAAACCAACAGAAACAACCTGATACCCATGTCTCACCCTAGACACTGCCACAAGTCATCAGTCTTCTAATAAAGTGCTTCTCTGAAGACTGTCTTCTGCTTGAGCTACTTCTACAGATAAGAGAAGAAATACAGCAAAATAAATAAAAACACACTGACAGCTTTTTGACACAACTCCATTTTAACTAAGAGAATAAATGTGACAAGCAAAAGTCGAAGTACTTTTAATGGTCAGGTACTTATAAAGGAAGGTTACAATCAGAAGTTTACACCAAGATGTAAAAATACTTGTGATGTGAACCTCTTGCCTGCTCTCACAAACCTGAGAGCAGCAGCTATGTGCAAGAATGGGAGAGAATTTGAACTCTACCTAGATAAGGACCTCCCCTGGCTGGCTCCTATTGACTTTTGTTCCCGCCTATTCACAATGGTCTAAAATGCATGTCTAAACATTTAAAAGGATAAAGTGCAACACTGGTGTTTTTTTCCACATACCAAAGCACAGGGAATAATCACAGCCTCTCAAGAGATTCCTCAAGGAACCTAAAAACAAGGTCACTGAAGGCAACATCTTGTATGCTTAACAAAACAATAGCAGCAAAAAAAAAAAACCGAACAAACAAAACAAACACCACAAAAAAACCCACCACCCCAAAGAAAAAAAAACCCACCACACCCCCACACCAGACAAAAAAAGCACATTTTTTTCAATTTTTCTGAAGTTCGCTGTGCCTTCCCATTCCTACTGCATGCAAAACAGCTATTAGAAGGCATTCAATTTGACATCTTGTTCTCCTTTCCTTTACTGCCTCACACAAGTTTGCAGTTGGGTCCACAGACTCTCACAGATCCCCTACATACTGGAGAAAGTTGAAGGCACTATAAGAGGAGTATAGCCATTTTCCACTCCATTCCATGCCTATTATAGAAAAAAAGTCACATTGTCCTAAAGTGTAAAGGAAAAAACTGCAACTAAACCACCCGGAAGAGCTCCTCCTACATCAAGTTCAGGGATTCATCACATTCCTACCAAGACAGAAAAGGTTTCAGAAGCACTCAGAAGATACTAACTTTTCTCCAGTAGTCTGTTAAAATTTACTTGTAAATTAAGCCTGTTCAAGAAAAGAAAAAAATTAAGAGTGAGGGCTTACATAAAATACAGCATACTGTGAACAATTCAAGCTGTATACAATACACAAACGTGTACTGCTCAAGCTGTAGACGATCTACATAATATATATTACACCAATTAGAAATAAAGTGATTGATAAAGTTATCCATTCCTCAGAGTACAGAAGCAGCCAAAACCAAACGTGGACAGACACATTCTTGCACATGTGGTTAAAGCCTAGTAAGTTCCCATCTTCAACTGCTCATCCCAACACTGCAACTTCGTCCTGATACAGCTGAAATGCCATAACCAATTTCCATAGATGCTTGTTTGTT
Organism: Nestor notabilis; assembly: GCF_000696875.1. NCBI lineage: Eukaryota > Metazoa > Chordata > Aves > Psittaciformes > Psittacidae > Nestor > Nestor notabilis. The sequence goes on from NW_009914099.1 coordinate 174,609, forward strand.
TCAGCCTACAGCAAAGCAGATTACTTAACTCAAGCTAGATAGTTTTACTTAGTCCCCACGACAAGCTGCACACAAGTTCCTTCAAGCCTAAAGTTGCATGCAACCTCATCAGCTTTATTTGTGACCTCTACATTTCAGCGGTGTTAGTGTAAGAATGCAACTTCCTTTATTTACATGGCTGGAGATTCTTGACAGAGAGTGAGTTTAGCACAGTCCTTCATCCATTTCCTTCACCTGACCTGGGTCCATCCTGCAGCAAGTCTCAAAGGTCTTGCTCCAGCATGCCCTCATCACAACAGCCACACACATTCAGCAGAAAGCTTCATGAAACAGACTGCAAAAAGGGCAACATAGCTTTTCCCCACCACCATCCCGATATTCCACTCAGAAAAAGAAATTGTTTAACAGCCACGTCTCTCAGTACATAATGCTAGCTAATGCTGCAATCCAGATTTTTATTGTACCTTTTCCAGAGAAACACACCAATCCAAGAATTTAAAACACATGACTATAAGTAAAGCTGCCACTAGATGGCATGACATAAACTGATTCAGACTTGCCCACCACGTTGGGAAAAAACCGCTGACATACGATTTGACTAAATAAATCTGTCGCAAAATCGCTTCTCCTGAATTACATTATCTTACTTTTTTTTAATCATTGTACATTGTACATTTCACATCTTTTCAATGCCTCATTTTCAAAATGTGAGCAGGTTTGAAAAGAATTAAGTTTACACAACTTAAAGATACTCATGTTTTGCAAATCCAAGAAAGTCAAAGTCAGACAGACACTTACATGGAGACAGTTACAGTGCACTAATGCAGAAAAACTGACCAGAGTTCCTGTGCTCTTTAGCAATGAGAGCAGAAACTATTTGCAGTAGACCACAATTCACCTATGAAGCCTCATTAGGAACAACATGCAAGTGACACCCTTGAACTACCATAGGACATTTATCAGTGACTGCACTTTTGTTCTAATAAACTGGTAGAAAGTAGTAACAACTGCTTGATTCCAAATGACAGAAATCCTAACATCAAAAGTGAACTCTCCTTTCTGCCACATTCATCATAAGTCATTTAACTTTAAGCAACTTCTAGACTATATCCTGTCACTCTTTGTAAATTACTACCTGAAGTTTCATAATTATTTTGTCAAGCTAAGTGTTTAAACACTGGTTCTTTTCAAAGTGATCTAGGCAAACATGGCCAATCTAAACTACTCCTTTGAAATCCAGATTTTATGACAAGATATGGTTACCAGTTAAGTTATAAACTAGATACTCCAACTGATAGCAACGTAACTTCAGAAAACTAAGTCCAATAGTATCTAGGGACACTAGCCATGATTTGGAGTCCATACTAGATTGAGCAAGAAAATGGGGGGGAAGGAAAAAAAAAAAGGAAAAGAAAAGGGGGGGAGAGAAAGAAAGGAGAAAAAAAAAAGACATCTCAAAAAAAATATCAACACAAGGATGCATACTGATTCAAAAGACAAATGAGACCACAAAAGACAATGGTGAAATGATACTAGCCAGAATTAAATGTGGTTGCTATACTGCATTTACCTGCCTAACCACAGCTTTATTTTATTGGGCCTAAATACGGCATAGTTTTAAGGAAAGATTCGAAGAACCATAAACTTAACAACAACTCCTCTCCCTGGAAAACCCTCATACTAAGATATTGCAAAGCATGGGAATCTATGAAGACATTTATATATTTAGCGAGCAAACACACTTTGAGATGCTTTTAGTCTTAGTGGTTTTGTCCAGATTTTTAGTCAAGCATGGGTACATTTAACTATATTTGTCCTCTTTTGCCTTCTGTAATTCAGCCCTATACCACCCTTCCCCTTAAAAAAAACAATCCTAGGTGGAAACAATGCACAGCAAATCCAGCCTCTGTCAACAGCCATGCTCCCCTCCATACTTCGCGCCTACACCTGCCTGCAGGCAGCACAGTCCCAGTTTGGAAGTCAGTGTCTGGATTCTACATTAACAGAAAGAGACTTTGCTGAGGCCTAAAATTGCTCAGCCTAACAGGAAGGATAACACACCTTGCACTACATTTACACAAAAATTATCGTTCTGTAGGGATTTATCTCACAGGACTTTAGGGATCTTAAATAAAATTTAGTTGACAAGCTCAGAAGCAGCCTTCTGAAATTAGGGGAGATGTACGCTATTCCCTCTGACTAAATCTGTTCGGACCCACTGAAAAGGCAATAGCATATCCACTGCACATGGAGGTACGGACTAAATCTCGTTTTCCTTGTTAATACTGAATACAGGAGAAAAAGTTTTACTACAGGAAGAGAATGGGGGAGGAATAAGAAGAAAGTGATCTACAATACTCATGTTATGGACTGAGACTATGAAAGAGAAGCCTTCCATAAATTCTTTATTTCTACAATTGAACCAGTTTCCAGACAGTTTCTGTTAGTCAGCAGTCACCACACTTATTACCAAATGGGACAGAATAGTCAAAAAAATTTTTTGAACAAAATCAAAGTACACAACCCCCCCTTTCCTACTATTCAACTTGGTAAATACTGATTTCTCCTTAGCCACGACTACATTTAAACTTACTGAAATAAACTGGTGGCTAAAAACTCCAGACCCACAGGAGTGACAACTTAAAATTACTGGGCATTTAAATCTTACCGGATATTATAGCAATATGCAAGATCCTAAGGATATTAGTCAAGGATACAATAGAACAACATGCCATCTCTCCCCTTACTTGATTTGACTGAATTGAGAACTGCCAACAGAGGCTGGAAAAACTCCAGATTAAACAGCAATGAAATTAGCAAAATTCCCAGATGTGAAGCTACATGTGGGCATGTCTGACTCCAAGTCCACGGTCAGTTCTCTACTTGAGCATTTTGCATTTGCATTATAAAAATATTGAGGTTTTTTTAGTCTTTCAAGTAGATTCTTAAAGTTTAGCCAAAGAATTGATAGAATAGCCCAAAGCTACCATTACAGCAAGCAACAACTGAAAGACATTGGTTTCTGCAAACTGGTTAATATGACACCAATCTCAGGGGAGGAGGAACAAACCAAAACAAAAAATCAAAACAAAAAACACAACCAGAAAAAAATCAATCCACAAATTTCGTATTTAATTAATAAACAATGAGAGCAGAGTTTACACAGGTTGGGGGGGGAGAAGTTATTTTAGAATATTAAAAAAGCTCTCTTGGTTGAAAGAATTACAAAGACAAACACTTTGGATTTGACAAGCCCTTTTTTTACATGCTATGCTGGTATAGTTTTTAGGAGGTATCCGAAAAACATACACTACATTAAAAATCAGCTGAACAAGCAAGAGGAAAAGCAGTTGTCAGTGGAAGACTATAATTAAACTTTTTTTAACAAAATTTCTCCAAGGCTTCTTTCTGTTCAATACAATTCTTTTTAATGGAAAGCAACAATCCTAAAATAGGGCAAATGGTCATTTTGACAAGAAATTAAATATGAATTCCTGTAAAAGTTCACACTTCGCTAGAGTTCAGCCTTCTTCAATGCTGACAAGTATATAAGATAACAGAAAATAGTTCAAGAGGCTTGTAAGAGCTACCTAAAAGTTCAATCTTTTTGATTCACCAAATGCAAGACAGCAAAGTGCTTACTATCTCAGCCTCATATAAAAAAACTCACAGAAACAAAATCAGTTCCAGGCAAGACCTCTTTGGTTTCTTTCAAATATTCCTTCTATCATGTCTTTTTTTCTGCTACATCAAATTCACATTCAGGTAGAGAGCTAACCACTGGAGCACACAAGCAAGAATAACCACGGACACTGTCTTTCGTATCTCTAAATTAAGAGTCTGAAAAGCACACAACATTACAGTTCTGCTAAACACAAATTACTAGGTTTAGCAATAGCCAAGCTCCATGAAAGTGACAGCTTTTGTTACACAAGGAGCAATTATCTGTAGTTCTGACATTAATCTATGAAGAATTTGTTCAAATCAAGTCATGGGCTATGACTTGAGCCAAAGATGATTTTCTGCAAGTGGATTTACGATCAGAATCCCTTTCATAGAATCAAAACAATAATGCATGTATAAATTCCTCCCCATAACATCTTTTTCACATATTACATGGATCTGATCTTGTTGCTTCAACCAACATCTACGCAGCATCCATGCCACCCCCCTCCACTGAAGCATCAAATATCAGAAATGACTAATTCACAAAAAAGAATGATGGAGATGAACAACCATAAAAACTCACTAGTCCGAAGTGCACCTTGTAAGAACCCTGTAACAGTTCACCTTCTAATACTGCGGAGTTAAAAATAAATACATCCAGCTAACAAAAACGGGGAGGGGGGGGGGGGGGGGGGGAAAAAAGTCTGCAGTAGGGGTAACATATCTACACAAATCTACAGATTTCAGATAGAACCTGCACAAACTAAAGAACGAAATCTAATTCTGAGAACTTGACCTATGAAACATAATCCATTGTGGGACACCTTTCCTGCATACTAACAATCAGATGATTGTGTCATGTAAGGCCAGAATTCAACTGTTGCTTAAATGGTCTTACACTGTCAGTGGCATGAGAAAACATTACCTAGGACTGTCTATTTTTCCAGGTGTTAAGAGAAAAAGTAATACTGAGCATTACAAGAGGATCCAGAAGCTAATGTGTCAGTTATCTTGAGCTAATTCATAAAGCACTGAAGTAAAGAATTAGTATTTTGATGAGCCAAATAACATTCAGATTTCATTTCAAAACATTCCTGAGCTTTTTGCTTCCTAATACTTACTCATAACTGAGAGTACTTTGCACTATAAAGAGCTGAAAAATTGTAACTTCTTAGCTACAACTTTGTTAAACTTGACATAGTCATTTCTTATAGAAAAGAACACTTCACAAACCAGCAGAGAACACAAGTAGCCTGAGAATAAAACTACATCTAATGCTTATTGTCAAAAAAAACCAAATGTACAAGCTGTTTTGGTGCTGCCTTGGTAGAGAAACAACTTGGGGGAGTAGAGAGAGGAGAATCCCCATCCCTCCTCTGTTACCAACACAGACTGGATTTCACACTGTGACACTAGATCCTGGTATTAATATGTAGCTTAAGAACAGAAACACATGAAAAATACTCAGTTCAAAGGGGAAGAAGATGATGTAGGTGCTACAAAAGAGGAAAATGATTTCCCCTTCCCAAACAGAAACAACCTTGAGGCAGCAAGAACTGAACTGAAATGCACAAGTTCTGTTCTACTCGGTACAACCACTTCTTATATGAAAACTAAAAAGTTAAATTCCTTTCTCTGAAGGAAAAAAACACTCATTATTTCAAACTTACTGGTTCGAACTATGAAACCCATCTGCTTTTTAAGAACTGTTCTCAATAATATTTGCATAAAGTATCAGTGTTTTTCCAGACAGCTGACTAGACTGACTGGTGGCTGTTTTGAAGGAGCTGTGTTCTACTGGATGTTTTCCACTGCAGATTGAGAACCTCAGCTGTCAGAAGGCAAAGATCAAGCTCAGTAGTTGAGACTTATTTATTCAATCTCATACACACATGCCACATTCGAGATCTTCATTAATGTGGGTGACTTGGTTGAGAGTCATGCTTTAGCTAAAAAAAAAAAAAAAAACAAAAAAAAAAAAAAACCCACAAAAACAACAAAAAAAAAACAAACCAGCCCACCCCCCAGAAAGAAAACAGGAGTTGGTAAGATGAACCCAGCTTTATTTGGTTGACTAAAGAGTTGCTGAACAGTTAGCAATCACAACATCAGTATCATTTAGTTCAAAAGTCAGATGTCAGTAACCATAAGAACAAAGTTTTCTCCATTACAATCTAGAAAGAATGGCCTTTTGGTGCAATTGGTCACCCCAAAATTACCAGAAGACATATGAAAATTGAGTCTTAAAAAAATCCACCCTCCATTTTTTACTGAGAACAGATGTGTGTAATGAAAGCGCCTGCCAAAAGTAAGTGCAGCTAATCAGCATGTTTTAACAAATGGACAATTCCCCCTTCAGTCTTCAGCTGCATGCAAGCTGGACAACTCTTGAACAGCCTACCAGACACACTGTATAAACCAGGGCAGAAGAGAGAATGAACATCAACTGGAGGCATTACACTGAGTGATGTCAGTCATTGTGGGTCAGGCAGGCTACATACGAGAGGCAGAAATAAGGTAATGGCTTTTCTGAACCTGTTTCTAAATATAGGGCACATGGCACTCACAATTTAGTAAACTGACATCAGTCTTGCTTGTTCTGAACACAAGTGGCTGCGCTTCTGCTGTTTTAGACACCTTTACCTCATGACTGAAAAGTGGAAATAAGCACATTCAGTTACACACTCCACAAGTAAGGGACCACAATGTACTTTAATTGATATGAAAATGGCTGGTGTCAACAATTACTCATGTTCAGATTTATATCCAACATTCTGCATGTAAAAGCAAAGGTACAGTTTCAATTAAAGTTGGCTGAATACCAAACTGGCTTCCCTTACTATTTATATTGGCACCTTCCTGTTATTTCTTTCACCTGCTTTTGTTTTTGCACAAAGAGCACTGCTAAGAGGCAGAAGAATAGGGTAGCATCATAGAATTTTATTGCTGCAACAGAGCTCTTTATTTTTACATTAGTTGACCATCTTACACATATCTCCCCAGACACCCAAGTCCAAAAGAGTGCCATGTGGGTGTATATATTTGTTTGTGAGTGGCACCAGGAAAAACAAACAAACAATAAAGCAACCAAAAAAAACCAAACCAAACAAACAAAAAAAAAAAAAAACCAAACAAAAAGCAACCAAACAAACAAAAAAGCAAACACCAAAAACCCACACACAACAAAACAAAGGAACCACACAGTCAGGAGTTCAAAGTCCAGTACAAACACAGTAAACTCTTCACTCTGCATTTCACTGGACAAAACTGACTGCCAAACAATTCAAAAGTGAAAGGCAAATACAAACAAATGCTCCTTGGCTGATGCATCTTCCTTTTCATATTGTAGGAAGCGTGATTAGAGAAGAATGTGAGGGCAGCTAAGAAGACTGAGAAGGTTGAGAATATACACAACCATTCTTCTCAAAACACATGCTAACATAAAAGAAGGCACTCTAGGCTTGTCCTCTCCAGCCCTAAGAAAGATTACTCAAATTAATTTTTCTTGCAGCACAGATGCCTCCATGTCTTACAAAACCTTTGTGTCAAGCTCATTAGTTTTTACAAAAACTTCAGTGTCATCATTCAATCATTTCACATAAATTACATAAAGCCCCATTAAAATCAAAAGGAACCTTACTATGCTATTTATTATGCCTATAAAGTTGGTGAAACCCTTATTATATCTTTCTAGACTTAATTTTTCTGACACGTAAGCATAATTATGGGTATGTCTGTATCTTCCAAGACACTGGACACAGCATAGATGAGATACTGCTGTTGGAAGACAAAACTGGTAGAGACTTTCCTACTTCCAGTCATTTGCATTAGCAGTAAATATTTAGCAAACTTCTATCAGTTTCCAAATAGACTACTCAGTTAATTTTTTTCGTTCAGTAGAAAAGGTAAAGACACAGATGAGAGGTTTCAGAGACACAAGAAGAGGGTAATTTCAGACACTAACTGAAAGTAAGGCATAAGGTAGAGTCAGGAACAGAAAAAGTGTTTACTCTTTTAACGTGCTTGTATGCAGTCTTTGCACGAGCAACTTGAAAGTCAGTACCCACCCTCCAACTGAAATCAAAACGTTTGGTCTTACCAATTCTGGCAAGGATACTATTTCACATGTAGTGACACTTCACCTCTTCTAATTTAGAACTGGTCACCTGAGGGGATGAAGGCACGGACCCAGAGCATCTTCATCCAGTGAAGAGCCTACTGCTCTAACTTTTTATACCATTCTAACAACAGTTATTTTTAGCCTATTGCTCTAGCTTTTATACCATTCTATTTGTAGCCTATCATGTTCAGTTCCTGACTTATAGTTTGTTTTTCTTAACACTGCTCACTTTCTCACAACCAGTCCCAAAATAGTCTCTTATCTTTATGCTCTCTCCTCCTCAGCCAGGTGTCTTGGTATCTTATGCTCTCTCTCCTCAGTCAGCTGAGTTGCTCTGCTTGATTGTACTTTGTTTCTTCTTTAACTCTTTCTTCTCCAGCCAAGCTGTTACTTCTCTTTGGCAATAATCCTATAGTTTCCATTGTCTCCCACAGTCATCTCTTATCAACTTTAACTTTCCATGACTCTATAATCTTCACAGAGACTTCAGCTCAGTCTAGACAAAGCATCACTAGACACTTTGCTGCTAACAAAATGCTATCACTTCAAGAGAAACAATCCTAATGTGTAAGAAGGCAAGATGCCCAGTGCATTTGAGTCAACACAATCTACCAAGTAAGTTACCATGAACAGGGGAAAAAAACAAACAAACAACAAAACAACCCATGGTTGGAAGATCCGTTTGACAGAGACCAGATACCTGTGCTCTTTTAAGAGCTGGAAAATCCCAATCCTTACCCTCTCACAGGGGTAAATCTGTTCAGCAGACTCATCTAACCTTCCCACCTTCATTCCCACGTTTCGATATCCCTGATGTAAATGAGGAGGCAAAAGCTGACAGTTTTCATCTAGGCTGCCTTATGCATTACGTAATAGTGGGAGAGAAAAACAGAAATATAAAAAAAGAAAAACAGATTTGGAAGCAACAAAAGACAATGTAGCAAGGTCTCTAATCCATCATTGGAAGATCTTCAGTTTGCTGACTGAAAATGATTCTTCATCAGCTGGAAAAATAGAATAAAGTTAATGAAAATGAAAAGTTCCTTTAATCACTTGTCCCATATAAATAGCATCGAATGGGAAAGAACAGTATGTGGTTAACTTTGCCCGCTTCCTCCTTCCACATTATATTTGTTACCACCATGACCACTGATCAAACCATCTGGCAAAAGCAGTTAATTTATGGCTTGCAAAAGTATTTTCCATTGCTGCTTCTTCCATTATTTAAGTGTTACATCCTCTGCTTTTGACCTGCTAAACTTCTTCATTAGTAAGCACAAGTACTTGCTACTAAATGATCTTTTAAAAAATCTGAAATATCTTAGATGTCAAGACCACAGTTATCCTGAACAAAAGAAAGAAATTATCCCTCCCCCAAGCAAATACATACTTTCCAGTGGGAGTGCTATTAGGTGCAGCTGAACTGAGCTGTTGACCCAGCTGATCAACATGAGAGACAGCAAAAAACTGTAACTAACCAGCACTCTAAGTACAGGGGGCTGAAGAACTCGGAAGTAAAACAAGAAGCATTGAGAAGGTAGCAAACACAAATATCTAATGCTGTAATGGATTATTTTCCATCATATTTGAAAAATCATGGCAATCAGGTGAAGTTCCTGATGACTGGAAGAAGGGAAATGTAACCCCCATTTTCAAGAAGGGGAAAGTGGAAGACCCAGGGAACTACAGACCAGTCAGTCTCACCTCTGTGCCTGGCAAAATCTTGGAGCAGATTCTCCTGGAAAGCACGCTGAGGCACATGAAAAACAGCAAGGTAGCTGGTGACAGCCAACATGGTTTCACTAAGGGGAAATCCTGCCTGACCAATTTGGTGGCCTTCTATGATGGGGCTACGGAACTGATGGACAGCGGCAGAGCAGTTGATGTCATCTACCTGGACTTGTGCAAAGCGTTTGTCACTGTCCCACAGAATAGCCTTGTCTCTGAACTGGAGAGACATCAATTTGATGGATGGACCACTCAGTGGATAAAGAACTGGCTGGATGGCCTCACACAAAGAGTTGTGGTCAACGGCTCACTGTCCAACTGGAAACGGGTAATGACTGCTGTCCCTCAGAGGTCGGTGTTGGGACCAATCCTCCTCAACATCTTTGTCGGTGACATGGAGAGTGGGATTGAGTGCGCCCTCAGCAAGTTTGTCAATGACGCTGACCTGTGTTGATACGTTGGAGGGAAGGGATGCCATCCAGAGCGACCTTGACACACTTGAGGTGGCCGATGCCAACCTCATGAAGTTCAACAACACAAAGTGCAAGGTCCCACCCCTGGTTCAGGGCAATCCCAGGCACAGCTAC
>NW_009914100.1:0-37180 GCF_000696875.1 Nestor notabilis
ATTTAAATAACTTAATATTTAATATTTAATTTGCATATTAGATTTAAAGTTAAGTTCAATAAGAATCAGAGATGTGATTCATCCTATATTATACCAATAAGAAAGTCAAAATAAAGCCTTAATTTTTGGTGTTGTAACTTCTCCCTTTTGTCATCCTGTTACAGCAAAATATGGAGGTAAAGATGAAAGTGGGAATGGAGACAGAGCAATAAAATTCAGGAGAGCCACTCCTGGACTGTACATTTTTCAGATGCACGTTAGTTCTTCCAAGACCTACCTTAAGTAAGTTAAAATAAAATATAAGTAGTTAAGTCCCAACAGTGAATGATTTTTTAATCTGTGTCCTATGTAATAACACTATGAGACCACAGAGACATCTGACATTTTTGCTCAGGCCTTCTTCTGTACCTGTTTCTGTGAAAATTACACTTTCAAAGTTCTTAAATACTTAGTGTTTTGAAAATGTGTGTTTTGAAAACGTGTGTTTTGAAAACGTATGTTTTGTCTTCTATTATATTTGTACACATACTAAGGAGTAGACTGGTCTATAACTAGAATAAAATAGAGCTGACTGGAAATGGTGAACTTTTCCTTAATGTATATAGAAACAGAGACACACCCTGATCAGATTAGGTTATAATTACATCCTCAATTGTTAGATTGCTTGAAATGGTTTGAAAATGTGGGCATCTGGAAGGACTAAGGCAAGAAGTATCAATAATTACAATTCCATTTGACAGAGGAGGCCTAGTTTTTATATGAAAAACAGCAGTGTGTAGAGAAAGAAAAGGAGGAAAAAAGAAGAAAGCAGAGGAAGGACAATTTGAAAACAGTCCCTCAAATTTTATCTTTTCCAGAATATCAGAATATTTTTTGGGGAAAAAAAAAAACAAAACAATAAAACCCCTCACATTTTAAAAAAGGCAATTGTAGTTTTTGAGACAGAGAGGAATAAAGAAAGACTCTACTTTTTTCGCGTGAACACTACTCAAAGCTTTTTCCCAATCACATAATTAGGTAGTGTGCTGACCCTTATTTGCATTAGCAAGGGACCATCATCCCTTCAGATTTATTTAGTTTTAAGTTGAAATTTATGTTTTCACACTTAAATCAATTAGTTGGATTACTGCAAGATTTCTTAATTAGAAAAAAGACCTTGGAATCTTTTCTTTTTAAGTTGCTTTCTTAGATAATGCTTGGATACCTCTTCAAAGAACCTTTTAGACTTTAAAGAAAAAAAAAAGGATTGAGAGAATAAGAGCTCTGAAAGTGTTTATTCAAAGCAATAAGTGAACTCCCAAACCAATTCAGGACATACACAATGAGAATAGCATGAAACACACTGGGGAACACTTCTGCTAATTGTCTACTTACCTAGTGTCACAATGAGCCCAGACTGCTTGAAGAGAATGGAGAAAAATAACTGAACCATTAGCCATTTAATAGAGGAAAACAAAAATGACATGATACCTGAAAATGAAAGTGAAAATTCTGAACGTTGGCTTGCCCAAGAAGTCAGAAAGGAGAGAAAATATTTCTCTGGAAATTTGAGGTTTATATGGTGTGATTCAATTTCCCTGCAAAGTCACCTCATAGAGGTTTTTCTCCAGTTGGATTTGTTCACTGTTCTGCTTTGTTGACCCAAATGTCACTTTCATTGGCCCTCCTTAAGACCATATAGTCATTATACAGAAGCCTTTAGGAACATGGACATTTACAGTTGTATTCAAAATATGTTGTTGAAACACCTAATGATGTCATAATTCTGTTACAGTAATATCAACATGTTGTATCTATCACCAGAAAAACCTGTATTTTTTTCCCACTGATGTTATAAGTTATGTTGCATAAAATCTAAAAGAAATTGTTTTATTGTAACAAATCATTTAAAAGCAATTATCTTTGACAGCATTATTGAAAATTTCAGTTGACCAAAATCTGATTTTTATCAAATCAATCTTTTTCTGGGGAAAAAAAATATTACATTTTATAATATTAAATGTTGTAACCAGTTTTTTTAATCATGTTAGATTTAATCAACTGTATTAGAGAACTTAAGCATAGCCTGGAAAACACAAAAAGCATTGCTTTAAGTCACTGTTAGACTTCAGTGACAGGGAATAAATTTGTTGCATATATTGAGTGACAAAAATCAATAGATTACTAACATTCAAACTAGAAATGCTTATGAGCTTTATTTTCAATAGCAGAAAGTTTATGAGGCAAGAATTTGCCTCTTGAAGCTCATTAGTTTCTCTTTTTTTAAAATATTTAACAATCCCCTTGATGATATTGATAGTTGACTGAAGATATTGTTCTACTTCAAGATTTTTGATGTTTCATCATGAATTTTAAGTAACTCCTGAAGTCTGTCACAGACAGAAGTTTGCCTCATTAGCACACCTTTACTGAAATATGTTGAGAGAATGTGTTGCCAGTTCTAAGATATTAGTGAAGAATCATTAAAACCTAAAAAGGAAAGTTCATGTCTATACTAGATGAGATTCCCTTTTGGAGGACAGTAATAAAGTTCCCAGAAAAGGTTTTTAAAAAAATACAAGTTTTGGTACAAGAGGATGTTGATGTTAAGCACACCCACAGCACAGAAACCTGTGGAAATAAGCTCTTATTTTACTCTGAAAATACAATGGCTATAAAACTGGAGAACTTGTAATCTGGTATCTAAAATACACTGCAATTGTTTCTGGGGGAGGTAGTGAGTTTCCGTCCATTTCAATGCAGTTCTCAGTTAAGACATGCTTGTAGGTCAGATTTTACTTCATGTTTCTAGCTTTGCCTTTTCTGTGGAACAGTGAAAATTAACTAATATGGATAACATGATGTAACCTTCTGAAGGAAAATATAAATAGAATCCAGTTATTTGCAAAGTTTGCATTAATAGGATCCTATCATTTAATCTTTTTTGGCATAGCATATGAAGACTCAGCCATGTTGTCAGGTTCAGGCATGTGTGGATCAATGGCCAAATGCTGATGTGTGTAGGTGAAAGAACTAGAGCCAATGAAAGCAGACTTCTTTTCATGTATAGTATACCTGAATTTCCAACAAAATATAAGTGCTTTTGTTGGACAAGGTAAATGCTATAAAGTTTTCTTTTCTTATTTTAACAATTCCATGAAATTTCATTGATCCTGAGGATTTCTTCACCATTCTGGGAAAGGACACGGGTCAAGTTTCTTTATTAATTTTATACAGCTATACAGAAAAGACAGACTCTGACTTTACCCATGGACTTCACCAAAGCAAACCTGTCCCATTTCATGCCAATGGCCCTTACAGTGAAAATGGCCTTTGGGGCATCCAGTGTTCCTCTAGTTCAGAAAAGGTAGATGAGAATCAAGAATGTGTTTCTATCAATAAAATCTGTACGAATGACCATGCAAATGGCAGTTACTTGGCACTTGATCAAAGACGTGCACTAAAGTATTGAAGGAGATATCAAGTTTTTACTCAGGTGAAGTCTTTTTTGGTCTCCATGTGGAGAGGATATACTGCACCTTTTCTACAGACACAGTTATACTATGAGACTTGAGATAACAGAATCTATTTCTGAATACATACCGTCCTTCCTATTAACTGATATGATGCCTCACATTCTGGTGATGTTAACATATAGATAAGAAGTAGGAAGAGCTACCAGTGAAGTGAGGTTGACACAGACATTCATTTTCCAAACAACTTTGTTCATTGAGAAGTCACTTCTCATCAGCTCTTTGCTGTGTCCTTTTTGCTGGAATAGCAGATCTGAAGTGGATGCTCTTCAGTCCTTTCCAGAAATGCCTGTTGGATTAATTTACAAGGCAATGAAAGTTGTTGTAAATCAGCCCAGGCAGAACAGTTTATGGAAGGTGCACAGCATCCCCTGTGGTAACTGCCTCTTGTTACGCAGTGAAAAGATATTGAGGGAAGAGCATCTTCTGACAGCTCTAGCTATAAAGATCTTTCTCTGTGTTCTTCATCTCTGAGTATGTGTTGCTGATGTATCTCAGTCCTGATCAAATGTTTCATTGTCAGCAAAAGCAACTACTGAATTTAGTGAGTATAGTGTACAATGTTGCTCTGAAGAAAAAGAAAAAAGGGTAGAATATATGGCTTATAAAAAGAAAAGTGAGTTTCTGCACTGTAGAAAGTTGCCGCCTGAAGTATTCAGTTGCCTAAATGTAAGTGGCTAGTCCTATTTTAAAGAGATGTGGGGTATATGACCTAGCTGTTGCTCCAAAGTACACAGTTCTACAAGTTCTTTATATTATCTATTGGGCCCATACAAATACCTCTGATACTTTAGGGCATCTCAGATGACACCAGATGTTAAGAAATTGAATCCCATGTCACTGTAGGTTTTTCCATTGAATGTATTTATTAATCCAATTATTTAACCTTGAATGAAATAACCTTTTCAATTCTAAGGCGGGTTTTTTTCATAATCAATATTTTGTATGGGAAATACTGCATCTATTAACAGAAGAGGTAATGCAGCAATGTTTATGAGATCTATGAACAGACTGATTAATACATTTAACATGTTTACAAAAAGCTGATGAAAGGAAAGGAAGATAAATGTCTGGTGAAAATGCTTAACTCCAACAATCAGTGTGATTATTTCAACTTCATTAGATGATTGTTTTTCTTCATATGCTTAGTACTTGAATACCCAAATAATTTAAGTGCAAATTTTTTTTCTGATTAATAACAGAAATATTTAAAATAGCTTGAATTATATACTTTGTTTGCCTCTTATGAAAGGAGGGAAGGAAGAAAGATAGGTCATCTGAAAGAACACTGTTTCTTTTAGAGAAACTTATGGTGAAACATACGAGCTTTGAGAGAAAAGACGGAACTGAAAACTGTTGGAACAAATTAAAAAAATCATATACTGTGTGAACTGTGTAGAAAACTAATATCTGCACTCAGTATCTTAGCCATTAGCAGTGCAGCTCTAGAGGTAGATGGATCTCTTGGCTGGATTTTGCCTAATAAATTCTATTGTGGTAAAAAAGCTTTAGAAAAAAACGTGTATTTAACCTATATTAATGTTCTGCTTTTTTATTAGCTAAACAATCTTAAGGCCTTCAAGGTTTGCTTTGCAGCTGTAGGTACCTGTATTTTTATTTGAGTTCATGGTCTCATTATAGTCAAGGCATAATTTAGCTTCAGAAAAACCACTGAAATGTGATAATGTTACACCTTATATTGCTGTGATTGCAGTCTAATATCAACTCACAGAAAACAACAGGGATTATAGCTTTCATTTTCTAATCAAAGACATTTGACACATCTGGTGCTGATTATTGTATCAGCAAATATAATTATATTTTCTTAAAGTTAAGTGAAAAACAGTATCAGAATTCTAATGCCACAGTCATAAAAATGTACTTTGCCATTTTCTTAATGAAAGTCACCTTCTACTGGATAAGTATAGGAGTAAACTGCCAATTGATACTTTGAGTTGTTTCTACTAAAAAGAGACTCATTATGTAAAATCATCTGCTGGGAGTTGCATAATACAGTGGCTGCACATAAGATGTTACTTCTGAACTGAAAGGTTTTGCTGTTTTGAGAAATATTTACTCAATTCTCTCAACTTGCCAAGGCCCAAATGTGGAGCAGAATGTGTAATAAAAAGTGAAAATTAGAGGTACAAAACAATTACAGGCACAAGAAACATAAACCACTGAGAATTGTTAGTTTTGTACAAATAACTCATTCTCATCACCTCAGTTTCATGAATCTTAATTTCTGCTGTGAAGAATTATTCATAGTGAATATTAAGGGACAATAAATTGGCCAAGACCAGAGTAGTTTTGAAAACGCTGTAAGGGATGTAATATATATGAGACATTTTTCTTTAAGTTAAAAAACAAAACAAAACAAAACAAAATAAAATTCCCAACTGGTTAGACAAGGAAAAAAAGAACTTACGAAAGTATGTCCACTTTGAAAAAAAATCCCTTGTTTCCCTCAGATTTGTTCCAAAGGTATGACAGTCTAACTTCCTTTTATAGCTAAAAAAGATAAATGTCAGGCAGCTTATAAAAGGCTCCACTGTTTGAAGACAAAACCCAGTCTAAATGACACAGCCACTGAAAATTCTTTGATTTGACAATATAATTTTGAAGATAAAGATTATTAAGAATTTCTGCATTGGTACCCGCATTCTTGGCTCTGAAGGGTGAGCACAGTGCTACTAATAAAAGGTATCTCACTAGAAAGTTCAATTTAATACAAACCTATCTAGAAAGCTATCAAAGAACCATGCTGTGGAGGCTGTGAAACATATTCCAATCTAATTAAGTTTGTCAGATATTCAAGTTTAACTTAACAAGGTTGGAAGTATTTTCAAGTGTCCAGGCTAGAAAACAACTCAGAGAAGTGAAAGGCAGGTGGGAGCCACCATCAAGCATCTGCAGCATGGCTTACATGCAAGCAGGATGCTCAGACCTCCTAACAGTATTGGACCACAAAGCCTGTTTGCTTTTCACTTTCTAATCAGGTGAGAAGGTACATGTGCTGTACTGCTGACACCTGCTCATTTGTCAGGAAACAGTCTTTATGCATCAGCAGTTCATTCATTGTAGGACAAGACTAATGCTGGTTGCATTTTAGTCCAGGCAGATCTGGTAAACCTAACTTTGCCAGATTTCGGGAGAGGTTGCTGTCCTCAAGATGTCTCCACAACACCAGTAATTATTCTAGTTCAGAAATATGTTACTAAAGACCAAAAAAACACTTTGACTGTTATAAAGTTTTCTTTGACTTTGAAATGGTGTTGAAGGAACAGGGAAATTAATTCTTTCAGTAGGAAATGAAGCATGCACTTATCAATAGTTGATCACTCCATTATAGGAATGGGAAATTATTTTACTCAAGGAAATAAGGTGCTGTTGTCATGAAAATTTGTGTTTTCGATAACCATTTCACTCATCTAAAAGAAGAGCACTAGACCATGTACCCTGAGTTACTGTGCCCATTGTGTGAAGTAAATGCATCCTCACTGGGTGTAAGGCTGTAAAGGTATGAAATAATAGAAATAGAGAAGAAAATATCTTCAACTTTACAAGCATGAGAGATCCCAATTTGGATGTTCAAGATAAGGGTTTATGAAGCCTAAAAAGCTAAGTGAGTATAGAAATAATGTAGCACAGCTGCATGAACACCTCAAATAACTTGCAGGAAATGTCCTTAATTACCAGTGCCAAAGAGAGACAGTTATAAGCCAAGGATTCTGGCATTCTTTCATTTCAGTGTAGAAGGATTTTTGCTTTTGGCATTTTTTGCCATAATTGTAATTGTATAATGGATTTGTGGCCACAAAATTATTATTTTTTTTTTTTTATTTTATGGTAGTAAGACCTGATTGAGCTGTCCAAAGTACTTTTGAACAGTTCTGTTCTCTTCATTCTATGGCAATAAATATATATGCATATACTTTCATATGCATATACATGTAGGGACACAGATACGTATGCTCATACATACACACATATACTTTTTTTACTGGAACACAGATGATGTATAAAACTTGGAAAGTGTGTTTGTATTATCATAAAGAAAAAAGGCCTCCAAGCTGACTGATGTCTAGGATATAAAGAAAATAGCAGAACATTTTGTGAGTAGGCACAATGTATCCTTGGACATATATTTAGGCTAACAGTAAATACCAGAACAACTTGTAACAACTGTAAGAAAATCTCAACACTTCAAATCCTAAACTTCCTTCATATGTAGCCTTTTAATGTGGTCTGTGCATGTGTTGTAACTTTAACCTCCAGTAATACATTTTCTACCTATAAAGCACATCGAAATTCAATACTGGGTTTCCCAATAGAATTGCCTGCATTGTTCCTGACTTTGGATTTTACTGCAAGCCATAATGTATCTGGTGCTTCTCCAGATATGTCAGTCATATAGTTATGTGAATTCTTCCATAAACAACTTCTCGTTCCCTCCACAAAATGTAGGTTTTTGGATGTGTTGCCTAAATGTGTGGCAGTGCCAATCAACTAATCAACCCAAAGGAATATATTCCCTTTTCCACAGTTTTTTTTTTTTTTTTTGTCAGTACAAGTGTGTGTATTTTCTGACCATTGCAGATTTCAGAAAATCGTCAATAATCATGCCCATAAAGCTGTCCCTGTATGCCAGACAGCTTTAATGGTATGATTTGAAGACATCTTCTAGTACCTTCTCTGGCATTTATTCAGTTTCTTATCAGAATCTGAAGAATAAACTTTGCTTATTGGAAGGGAGCTTACATTGCTATAGAAAATCTATCTGCATGTATCTTGGTTCATGTGTCAGTATCTCAGTTTGAGATCCATGTGTATCTCATCTACATTTACCTCAATGTATGTACTCACCTTTGTTCTTCTGCAGGTATTGTCTACACAGAAAAGTAGTACTGCGAAGTTTTGCACCAAGGGTCAATAAAGTTAATAAGAGATGGCTCTTAATTTTAATTATATACTTTATCTTACATATTCGTAATTATTATTTATTCACTAATTGGAGACCATTTTCACTTGTTAAATAGCAAAGAATTCTGGAGAACTGCAATACTGCAGATGACGGAATTTGTTCATGCCTTAATCCTTATGTTGATGTTTAGCCAATGAAGTCTTACAAGCCTTTCATGCAGCTGCTGTTCATGCTGCTCAGGTTTCTTATGACATATTACCATTTCAGTGATTCACAGAAAACCAGTTTGTCCTCCATCCATATGCAGTTGTTAACATCCAATATTTATTCAGCTTTAATGTATCCCTCCACACCCTTTTGGGGGGGATCTGTATCCTGTATCATCATTTTAGGTTCCTCACTTGGGCTTATAATATGATAGAAAATTGTATTTTATGTTGATCTATTAGTAAGAAATACCAACATATATTTTTTTTCTTATTTGCATAATTCCATGAAAGATAAAAGGATGATGTCCCTGTTTCTTTATATCCACCTCCTTAACATCAAAACACCTGGCCAAAGGAGCTGGTTTACGAAAGAGTGTAGAAAAGCTTTTAGTTCTTAATGCCTTAAAAGGAGTGGATTAAGTGAGTTTTCCCTTGCCACCTCATTATCATCACAACCCCTTTTAGACTCCGTCTGTCAGCTACTTATGATATGTATAGGTTTTCCTATGCTGGAGCCAGTCCTTATCTTCTAACATAACATTAGGTTTAATTTTATTAGATGTTTGGGATTTCAGATCTCTCTTTGATCTCTAAAACGACTTTTTTTGAAGAGGTGATAAAACTAATGAATTGAAAATCACCTTTGATAGTTCTGAGATTTTAGTACAGGTATTAGGAAGGATAACACAATACTCCACAAGAAGTTGAAGCTTTTTGAAAACCACTGTAAAGCTGCTTATTTAGAATAATGTTCCCAGAGAAGACCAAATTGCCTGAGAAACTAGTGTTTACATTCAGTTGCTCTTGGAACTTGTATGAAGAGAGTTATTTCTAACATTACAATGTTTCTATCATGAATGTATACTTCCAGGCCCTGAAGGCACTGCAGGACCTACTATCCCTGTCCCCTGCCCACCAGGAATCTCCAAATCCTGCACAGGATCCCATTTCAGCCCTCTGGGGACATCAGTCTCCACCTCAGTGATGCTGCAGCAGGGGTTGGCTCCAGCTCCCCACATCCCTGCCCTGCTTGGCCATGGACCCCACTGAGCCAGGGCCTCTTATGAGCCTATGTCCCAGCCTGGCCTTGGTCCATCCCTATACCCAGGGAGGTGCCCAGTGCCCAGGACTGGGGCTATCCCTGTGACCCCCGGCTCCATTGCTTCAGTCTAGGTTGGTGTGATGGGACCCAGCCTTTGTGGCACCTTGACTGTATATTTTCATTGGCTTTAAAATTTGTCAATCAAAGTTTTAGATGAACAGCCAAAAAAGCTATGAGAGAAGTATGGAAAACCAGAGTAACGTGCAAGGGGAGAGGAGAAGACATTTCTAATTCTTCCATTGTCACCAGACCTACAAAAACATCTTGGAAAAAAGAATATTAAAACCTAATGTTTCTGCAGGGATGGGACACTGTGCAGCAATGGAGGGGGCTTTGCAGAGATCTTTTGGAAGGAAATTAGCTGTTCTGTTGTACAGGAGGTGGCTTTAGAGCAGAAATCTTTGAGAAATGTTAACACAACACTTTACTGATCCATAATGTACTGTCTCCGTAGGCTACTTGCTGAATTATCTCATCTTTACAGTGTTTCTTCAGTTCATCTGAGTTTTTTCCTCAGTTATTGAGTGCCATCAATAAAGCTTGGACTGATTGTATTGCTGTTTGTCTTAGTGAAACTTAAGATAGTCCCAGGGTATTCCTTTTTCTTTTTTTTTTTTTTTGTTCAGTGACATGGTAATACCTTTGTGCCTTTGTCATTATTTTGAAAGGAAATTTAAATCATCTATGTAGAATACTGGACAATACCATGGCAGATTTGGCATTTCCTGGTTTTGGTGTTCAAGACTTCAACAGCATTTGTTGTATCTGGTTTGAATTTCACATGACATTTTATATTAACCTATTGCTTCAGTCTACTATATTTCTATTTCCAGTTTTTAATTATTCATGTTCTAGATCAGTCCAATCATTAAGATTAATTTTTACAAATATATTTCTTTTATTCTCACTTTTAGCTTCTAATTTTCATTATTTTATCTTTGAATGACAGTAGTTCTAGAGTAATTAAGCCTGTCTTTAATCCATAGGAAACAGATAAAATATTCCTAGAGCTCATAAAAAACAATACAGAAACTCACCTGGCTTCTTAGAGGCCTTTGATTGTAGTCGTGTTCCTCTCCCCTTAAAAGCATTTAGACTCACAGACATAGGTTTCCAAACAGCATTTCGTTCTTGCAGATCAAACACTGATATTCAAAGACAAACTAACAAAAGGTGAACATCTGATTAAGGTGACACACATCTGTCTATGCAGACTTGGACTGTTAATCAACCTGCCATCTCTTTTGTCCCAGGGCCTCAGCCACCCCTCAGGCAGAGCTCAAATGGAGCCTGTGATCAACATTTTTCAGTCAACCTGGCTGCTATAATTTAATTTGCTTCTTCTAAGGACTCCATATCTCTTAGCAGTAGCTGTTGGCACTGGGAGAGAAGTGGAAAATGTAAGCAGGAAGCTTGATGACCATATTGTTCAACTCCATCACCACAATGAGTGCTTTACAGATGTACATAGCAACGTCAGTGGTGCTGCAGAGCACTACAGGAAAAGGACATCTACCTTGAGAGAACAGAGCAGTGTCTACAGATGTCTAATAAGCACATATGTGATTGCTCACATGATAGAATATCATGTTATTCAGTGATCTTGTAGCCTCTGCAGTTTTAACTCTGTGTAAAAATATCTCTTAAAAAGCTTATTTGTCTTGCAAGAGCAGAAACAAAAAAGAGTTCTACAGTTGACACAACTTCAGGGGAGCCAGGAAACTCAAGACACAGGGAAGCACTAGCCCCTTAGAGAAGACAGGCTCCTCCAGTGTTAATGGTAAATCCTGTCCAACAGTCATCATCTATTTCCCCTGACTACAAAAGGGTCAGGGTCACAGTAATGAACAATATCTATTTTATTTTCTGGTTCCTCCCTTGCGTGCTATTTCTTAAAGACAAACAGGTAAGGTAGACTGCTGTAGACAGAGGCAGAGATTGCTTCTCCCACCCAAGCATGCAAAGGGAAAAGAACATTCCAGGGATTGTCTAGAGGAGATGCACTCCTTTTAGCAAGGGATTTTGTGGGATTTGGAGCTCCTGGAAGTAAAGACATGCCTTCATTAACACAATGAATTTGTTATAAAACATTCTTATTTCTATTCCATGTGACATAGTAATTTTGGAATTTTTCTGTTTAAAAAGTTGAATGTTCTATTTATATTATAATCAGTCCAGTCTTTTTTTTTTTTTTTTTTTTAATTTAAAGGCCTCTTGCTTATTTGTATTTTGTTTTGTTTTTTTCTGTTTGTTGGTTTTGGGGTTTTTTTTTGTATAAAAAGTCCTAGAAATATCTACCTCGAAGCTTTGACTGATTAAAAATCCTGTCAAAGTTACCAAGTCAGAAAAGTGACCACAATGCAAGACTACTGGGAATAAAATTGGCTGATTTTTGCCCTTTTCTTTGGAATGGTAGTGGCACGGGAGGGAACAGCTTGCACTGGATCAGAACCGAAGAATAGGTGCTCCACACTTCTTAACACATTCCTCCCAGACAAATCTCCAGAGCACAGAGAACCTTAAAAACAAAACAAAACAAAATAAAGCAAACAAAAAAACCACACCATTTTGCATAATTTCTCTTTCATGGCTTTTCTATATTTTTTAACGTGTTCCTTGTTTTCATCTAATATTGCCCACTAGTCTCGTGCTTCAGAAGTCTCTGCATGCATCACCTCTTTCTTAAGTGTATGAACAGCTGCTCAGCATCTCTTGCCTCTGGTGAGCCTATTGGGCCAGTGGGCCATTTCTTCTTACATACCTGCATCTTGTACTCTTGGGAAAACTAAATCTTAGGACTGTTTGAAGTCAGTTTTCCCTATTGACTACTGCTGTCACATTGGTGAACGTCCCAAGTAGGAGTTCTCACTTTCACTAATGTTTGCTTCTTCTGACTGCCTACATGCTTGCACTTTTTTCTTCATTGAGAATGGTAGATTTTAAGAGAGGTTGTATTTTGGAAAATAAGGAAGCATAACAGACTGTCCAAGAAACACCCTAGAGGGTTCCCAGACTGAAAAGTTCTTCCATCTCGAGTTTGAGATCTCCAGAGGCCTAACATCTTAGAGGTATCTGCAGAACTCTAGATCTGTTCATTGAATATATATGTAATGAACTGATAAGTCAAATAATTAATTTAACCGTAACTAGATTCTATAATCTCCTTAGGCATTGAGAGTGTTTTCTCCAACCGGTACAGGCTTTCTTGGTAATAAATGGATTTAAAAATGGAAAAAATATATTTAGAAGGAAAAACATGACATAGCTGATTTTATTTTTTTTTTCCCTTGAGACTCTGAAAGTGTCTAACCTCCACCTCTTTCACAAATGGAACAAATGAAGAGATAACCAATTTCTAGTCATACCAAAAAGTAAGTGTAAGTTCTCTTAGGCTTGATGCTAATGTACATCTATCCAAAGTGAGGCTGGTTTGTTTGCTTGCTTGTTTAAAAAAGAAAAAATAAATAAAAACTACAAAAGCAAAGAGTTAGACTTGGGTTACTGGGCAGGTTTTGGTTCCTTTTTGTTTCCTTCAGGTTTTCTTAGCTGAGCCAAACTGGTTGAATAATTTCACTAAATGGTATTTTCTTAATACCAAATTGTTACGTAATGTTCCTCCTCACAAATGAGTTTAAAATGTAGTATATTCTGCAGTTGAATGTTATAAGCTAACCCCTCCAACCATGTCTCTACATCCCCTATTGTATGTTCAACAATGACGACTAATCTTTAAAGCCAGGAAATTATGAAGTGAGTGGAAGTTACTTTATTCTCTCCAGTCTAAGAAATTTGGCCATAATTCTGGTTATTACAAGATCTTACTCAGTGTATTATAGACCTGCCTCTAGATTCAGACATGTTGCCATGAGCTTCCTACACTCTCATTTGGGACAGATGACTCTTGTTGGTCATAGTATTTTTCTAGTCCAACCAAACCAGGATACTGAGGCTATGACCAATGTATCACACATATCTCATTAGAACCTCAAAGAGCCAATGTACATTGTCTGCAAACAAAGCTGCTTATAACTACAAAAATGTCAAAGTGCCAAAACTCTCTCCAGCTCCTGTTAAACTAAGTCTGTGCTTTAGATTTGTCAGAAGTGGCTTGTCTGCAAGTACAGTCTGTACCTAGAGATTTTACCCACTCAGACGGAAGTACTTACATTTAGTGGAAGGAATAATGTTTGGAACAGCACTCTTTGTAAGTGTTTTATTTTCATACATTTAAGCTCTCTTATCATATTGTTTAGTCCTTGAAATCAATGAGAAGCTGAAGAGGACAAGTCAAAACAAATAGGTGATGACAGAATATTAGTGTTTGTCAGTGTACACAGGTGAGATGGAAAATAGGAAAGGTCTTACTTGAAGAGACAAGTAAAGTCTATGAAATAAAGGGCACTTTTAGAGGCTACCGACACTATCTTTAGAAAGCTGTGTAGATTTGATTCATTACCAGCTCGGAAATGAGATGAAAAACAAGCTGACAGTGTTTTCCTATTTGATAAACAACAAATGTGTTAGGCATAAATGAGTTATATTGCTATGCAAAGGGCTGCATAGTTTCACTTTTTGCTAAAATTTTTGTGACCAGAAGTTTACACTCAAAAGTTTTGCAATATCTTTTCTCCTGTCCTTCCATCTGTTTGGTTCCTCATTGACTATTTTGTTTAGTTTTGCCAAATGTGTCTTGCAGTTATTCCACAATGCCTAATATAATGTTTTATATATCTATATAGAGCTCTGCCTCTTGCCTTTAAAAGGATGATTTTCTGAAATAATGGAATCTCCCATCTAGCCAGTGGCCTTAGCTTTTTTTATTCAAACCTCATTTATATTTCACTAATCTGAATCTGAATTTCTGTTGGGGTTCACTCGTTTGCCCAGGGAAGTGAGGTTGTGACCTCGAACATAAGACAGAAATTTAAACTATTGATGACCTAACTGCTTAGTTCTCAACATACAACTTCAGCATGAAAATCACATCTGAATTTATTTTAAATAGAGATCTTGTGTATATATTTGCTACCTTAAAAAATAAATGTAGTATTTGAAGTCCATCAGCTGATGATGCTTAACTATAGCTGTGTGTTATGCAACAAAACATCAAATATGCAGTGCATATATAGAATTTTCTGATAGCCTGTAACAGAACATCATTCTTTTTGTGAACTTAGAAAAATGTTTTGCAAGAATACATTACCATTGACATGACATTCAGGTCTATCACATGACTTCAAAGACCAATTTATCTGGAGAATACATTTGACTGTAGAGTAAGGAAGAGCAGATATGGTAAAATAAACAAGCCTTGTCACATTACCTTTCCGCAAATAAATCATAATAATGAAGGCATGTCTTTTCCATTCTCACATCTAAGAAAGGTTCAGTTGGAGAGGTAGGTATCATAAACAAATACCTAAATCAATATATAAATGCATAAACATTTTCTTTCTGATCTGTGTAAGATCAAGGAGGGTTTCCCATACGTTCTGTAGCTACTTTTACTGCTAATAAAACTCTCTCTGACTCACTGTTGTGGTTGAAAGAGTAAATGTTCAGGACACGATTTCAACTAATAAGCTGATAAAGTGTTCTATTTCTCTGATAAAATAGAGTTGGGTGATGCTACTCATTTTGTACTTATGCAACAGTAGGTAAACTCTACAAAAGCTAGTAAGACACCTTTGTTCTAAGGTGACAGATCTGAGTTTTATGGTTACATGTTTTCCCCTGTTTAAAACATATTCTGCAGTAAGACATTAATATGACTTGCATTGTGTTCCTTTTAGTTGTAAAACTCTTTGTATTTTCTTTGAAAAGCTAATTTTCAGGGTGCAGTTTAGCCACAAATATACTTCAGTTGACCTAATTCTACTCTTACACACACTAGTGTGTAACCGTTGTAAAGAAAAAAAAAAAGATTCAATATTTTGTTTTTTCTTTGGTAATGTTTCTATTCATGAAGATCGATGCATGTTATATCTGATCAAATAGAATCTATTAAATAACCTGACTCCTTATTTTCTGCAAAACCCAATTTAAACATTTCAAGGCCAGGCTGGACAGAGCCTTGGGCGACATAGTTTAGTGTGTGGTGTCCCTGCTCATGGCAGGGGGGTTGGAACTAGATGATCTTAAGGTCCTTTCCAACCCTAACTATTCTATGATTCTATGATTCTATGCTTCTGGTTTTTGAAAAAACATCTTTAAATTCAGATGGGATAGGGACATGTAACAGGATTTACTATCTAAGTGTGTTAATACTGGACAATCAATCTAATTTCTCTGTCATGCACAATACCAGCTGGTAGCTGGCCTTCATCTTCCAGCCATGAAAGTAATCCAAAGAGATGAGAGGCAAATTTAAGGGAGATATTTTGGACTACAGGTATAGTGTTTCAGGGAAACTAAAAACAGTATAAGGTACTTCCCCACATGAGTAAACATGTATGCGTCGATGGCTTTTCAGGACTTATTCTCTCAGAACTCTTTTTGGATCTTAAAAAAAAAAAAAAAAAATCATTTAAAATGTACTACTATTGGGTTCTTCTATTGTACTCATTTCCTCAATTTGGCTTAATCAGGATGAGAATAAAAAGTGTATGTCTCATTTTTGCAGGTTGACAAAACAAAGTGCAGTGATAGATCCCAGAAGAACTACATATATTTGAAGTTGCCAAAAATACCATTTTTATTTTTTTCTTTAATTATTTTTTTGTTTTGTTTTTAATTTTGGGTGGACTATGCATTTTGCAGGGTTGTATAAATGGAAGAAGTCAGAACTGAATAATTTACTTAATAGCATAACTTCTTGAGTACTTGGGTATCATCTGGCCAACATTACTTATGCCTTGAACAGACCTCTGGAAACTAAGAACCTGTAAATATATTCTGATTTCTGTTGCTATCTATATTTTAGTATTATCTGTGCTAATGATCAAAATCCTGGATGATGGTTTTAAAATAAGCATCTTTACAGCTTGTGCAGATTCTAGTTTATTCAACATTTGAAGAAGTAACCTTAAATTCAGATGGAAATGATCTACTTTTCACTAGGAGAGCTAAAGAAAGAGACATCAGTACATAACAGTGCATCAATATACAAGTCACAGATCTGTATTCCTCAAGAGCAAAACCATTTTAGGTAGCAGCAAAAGACTAATGGGTTAGATCTAAGCAGAGCAACTGTACCCTGTGAAAGTCAGAGCTTTCAGAGCTATTCTGTATGTTGTCAGGGGCAGCAACAGCATGGCAGGTGCTCTGCTACTGCTGCTGATAGAGCACCTCAGCAACAAAACATTGCTTACTTCAGTTTCCAAATTTGTACGGGAGAGCCCTGGAAGTCACATGGTTTCTAATGCAGTGTTTTTGCAGTGATAACAATGTTCTCATATTTACAGAATAGATTTACTTATGCTTCCCCAGTGACACCTATACAGTTTGGCAATCTATTAGATCAGGTATTCATTTTATCTAACATACTTCAACTTATGCTGAACCAGTGACAAGATAACTGATGGGACAGAGAAGGGTACTTGCAAAAAGAAAAGGACGATTTCAGAACAAAGGGTAAGGACTTGTAATACAGTAGCATACAGAATTATGTGAACTGTTCATTATTATAATATATCATGTCAGTACTGTGGAAAATAGAAAGCCATGGAAGAATAGAACAAAAGTAATTATAATCATCCATAAGGTACAGAAACTCTGGCCAACACTTCCGAAAAACAGAACTGGAAGGATTTTTGGGTTTTAATTGCTTTTTGTTATTAATCCTGTATTGGTGAAGACTGCTAAAGAAAAGATCGAAGTATTAACTGCGGACAACATATAGAAAGTGTGAAATTACTGACTTCAAATAAAATTTCACTTAAATATTATTTTTAAAAAAGATTAGTCAAATACACACCTATTGCCATTTCTTCAACGAAAGTCATACATTAGAATAATTAAATTAATGTTTGATTAAAATAGTTACAGTGAGGACAGTCATTCCACTTTGGAAGAATAGTTAAC
Source organism: Nestor notabilis (assembly GCF_000696875.1). Classification (NCBI taxonomy): domain Eukaryota; kingdom Metazoa; phylum Chordata; class Aves; order Psittaciformes; family Psittacidae; genus Nestor; species Nestor notabilis. The sequence goes on from NW_009914100.1 coordinate 17,770, forward strand.
ATCACAGTTGTTAAAATCCTAATGTTACTATATGCGGGGAAAATAATCTGTAGTGAGTTACTGGATTTATCAGAATTCATGTAAACAATATAGCCTTTTAGTGCTAGGCCAACAACAACTTTATGATGATTTATATCATTGTTGAAGGAAGAATCTTTTCTGACCTCATTGTGATTTCAATCCAATTTTAAATTACAAGATTTCTGAATATTGTGTTTTCCTTTCTTGCTTGAGGAAGAAAGAAAGTTACAAAACTTAAAGGTGACCTTCTGGACAGAGAATGAAATTGAATTTTTTTTTTCTTTTTAATCCATAGTAGAGTGAAAATAGAACTTGAAACCTCAACAGTGGTATAAATTGAAACTATCTTTGGTCAGCTTTTGTGATAATCAAATAATAGCAGGGTAGACATACTAAAGTTTTAGAAACAAGTGAAAAAACACTTCAGCATTTAAAAAGTGTAACGTTTTCATTAAATCCTAGGTAACACATCAATAGTATAAATTAATATTATATTAGATTATTGGGAAAGGGAAACAGAAATACAGAAAAATTAAACCAAAAACAAACAAAAAAGAAATTTCTACCTGAAATATAGTTATGGTTTTAGAATGCATAGATGGCAGAATAGATTCAGCCAAGGTATGCATTCATTCTCAGCTCTGGTTCTTCATTAAACACAGATAGATTGATACAGTGGCCATCACCTTAGGTATTCTCTCACAACAGGGCATAAGCTATAGGGGACTTTTCACTAGTACAGCTCAAACTGCAGGAGTGGTAATCTTCAGTCACCTGTAACTGTACATGTTAGTCACTTTTCATAGGTATAACATCTATAACAGTATACATTGACTTCCGAAACTATTCTTCAGCCAAAGATATTCTGGTAATGTCTGTGCTAGTCTTTTGACTTTATCCTGATGCAAGCACTCTATTTGAGGAAGTGGGGAAGAAATTTTTCCTTCTTTTTGTCTTGACAGAGACATAGTCTCATGATTAATAATCATATTTAAATCTCATCCATAGTTATGTATCCTTTTGGTGACTGTCCATATGATTCAACAGTTCCCTTCCTTCCCCAGTACTCACATCAGAAGCTATGTATAGTAAGGAAGGGTTCTTCTTTCAGCTTTCCTCCATCTAATTTAAACAATCCAAACCCTTCTGGTCTCTTCCTACAAGAGTCAATCAATAATACATATAAGCTTGTATGTCTTATAGAAATAACTAGAGATGCTTGAGCTCTATTTAGGCTTGCATATTGTAATCGAGTTAATTTTAATATTTTTTTTGATTTGGAATATAAAAAAAAAATTAATTTGTGTTCTTTTTTGAATTTTTTAATTAAATATTTTCTTTTTTTTTTTTTTTTGAGAGAGGTTCAATATCCTTTTCCCCTTGGAATTTAGGCAACATTAAAAGGCAAATAAACAAAACGATTCTTTTAAACAGATTGAAATTCAAATAACTGTACATGGATGATTTCTATCGGAGCAGAGAAAAACAATTTGCTGTGCATGAGTTACCAAGCTAGTGAAGAAAATCTTTTGCTAGTATTTGGATATATTATGATTTACAATTTTTTTGTTTCTTTTCTTTTCAAATGTATGTAATAAAAATTATCCTGAATTTTGCCTGGGGCTTTCATATTCCTTGGCACAGGGTTTGTCCAGCTAGAACTGTAATAAAAAGGAAAGCTTATTAGTGTTTTTCTTGCAATTGAAGATCAATTGTTAATTACTAAAGATTACACTATCATCAGTCTTAATTGCCTTATTGATTTTTTTGAAAGATACTTAATAAGAGATATAAATATATATGTTATCTAAATAAGTACTTGCGCTCCCAAACTAGAAATTCCCAGATGTTAGTGTATAATAATTGCAAACATTAATCTAGATTGCCTGTGAAATCAGCGCAGTAGTAAGATTAATTTTAACTGTCTCATTAAAGATGGAGGCAACACAACAGTACACTCAAAATTACTCTTATTCCTAATATTTGAAAGTATTTTTATTTTTAGTTCTGCAAATGTAGTAGCTGACTCTATTTTTAAAGATGCACACTGGATTAAAAGTATATAATGCTTGCTAAAAATAGGACAACACCTGTGTTCTTCCACACAATTTGACTTGCTTATTATCTGTAGAGCAGGGTAGCTCAGCCTAACCATCACAATCTGCTTTCAAATATGGAATTCAGATTAAACATTTTAAAATCCTTAATCTACTTTGATAGAGGAATATTCATGGTTTGGAAGTAGCATTTCACTTCTAACATGTCAATAGGGAAGTATTTACATTGGAAAATGATCCCTTCAAATTCTTGTTTGAAGAGGAGTTAATCCTCAAAGCCCTAATTGTAGTGTCCCAGAGAACTGTCATCTTATGGTCCTTGTCATATATTTGTATCCTTAAAAAAAAAAATCTGTCTCTACAGAGTCTCAGTGCTTCTGATGGGTGTTCAATAAAATGGTGAACAGCAATAAGTATATGATAGAAATCTAATAATTCTGGTGACTTGACTGAACATTAAATTGCCATTGGCTCCATTGCTATTGCAAGACTAATGGTAAACTTGAAAATGTATTTAAAGTTATTCTTTTTCTTTTGTCTTATTCTAAAATATTTATTTTTCAGTTAAAAACAACTCTTCCGTACTATATCAAGAAAATCCCCAAACCACTAGCAACCGTCATATTGGAATATAGCAAATATAATTAATCTAAAAAATGGTACAAACACAAAAAATCTGGTTGACTCTTTTTAACACAATGTTTTTTGCTTTGGAGACAGAGTGTTTCATTTTCTTAGCCTTTTTTATATTACTGTGTCAGAAAAAAAGTTGCAAGGATGAATATTTCTGTGTTCTCTTTGTGATTTGTTATTTTTTGTAATATGGATTTAAAGAACTGCCCAAGTACTTTGAGTCTGATATATATATAAAAACACATATAAGTATAAGAAATTAAGAAAGACTCCATTTTTTTCCCAGTAACCCTTTTCTGAAAGATACATTACCTGACCATATACCGCAGTAGTGTTAGCAACATAAGCAACATGCAAAAAATAAAGAGAATGGTTGCATATCCCTTGGTAACTAATACCAGTCAGAATGTCATCCCTTGCCAACAATGTGTCAAGAAATTCGGATGCTTATTAAATCATAAAAATAACAGTGTAGGTTGGAAAATTTTTTTCTTTCATGGTAGAAGCAAACAAAAAAGAAACTTTTTTTTGTGCAAAGATTTCAAACAGCTCTGAAAGCACTTGGATTTTTATGTGTCATTATAGTTTTCCTCTGGGAGGTATAGTTAATGTATCTACTTGTGCAATTTTCTCCTATAGGCCTGGTTTTCCATGAGTGTATTTTCTGTGCTATACCATAACACCTCTCTCCATGAAAGGAGGCAGTAATTTCAAAAGCCACAGCATGTCATGAAAAATAGCAATCCAGTACAGGGAAAAGATGACAATATGGTCTGTGTGGTTCCCATAAAGTATGAAAATGAGCACTAGAGAATATCTGCAAGTTTGAGATTTCAGAATAACGTCAACATTTTCCATGGAAAGAAGACAGCATTTCACACCAGCAAAAGCAATTGTTAGAAAGCCAGCTTCTGTGCAGAGGAACAAAACATCAAGCTAAACTGAAGAAAACCTGAGAAGGCTCATGAAAAACTTCAACCAGTCCTAGAAAGCAAAGAGGACATATGGCCATTTACTGTTTTCTGTGAATAAAAACTGTTCATTGTCTCATTTCCATGTTGAGTAATTTGATTTAACATGGCATAAAAATGTCAAGCCAATAGCAGGACACTTACAGGAAACATGCTCTAAGCTGTGATTGATGCACCCTAAAAGAAAGTGCTGTACCTCTACAGCAGGTCCAGAATATTAGGCGGGGGTGGGCAGGAGCACCTGTCGCAAAAAATTCAGTCATTCACGTATAGAGAGTAACAGAAAGAAAGTCAACCAAAACAAAAACAACACTTCTGGTTTACTGTCTATATGTGTGTCGTGGTTTACGGCCAGCTGATAACTCAGAACCATGCAGCTGCTCACTCACTCCCCCCATTCTTCCTCCCCCCGCTCCCAAAGGGATGGGGAAGAGAATCAAAAGAATGTCAAGTCCCACAGGTTGAGATAAGAACAGTCCAATAACTAAGGTATAATACAAAACCCCTACTACTACCACCAATAACAATAATGATAAGGGAAATAACAAGGGGAGAGAATACAATTGCTCCCCACCTGTCCACCGATACCCAGCCTGACCCAAGCAGCGATCTGGACCTTCCAGATAACTACCCCCAGTTTATATAATGGGCATGACCTACTCTGGTGTGGAATACCCCTTTGACTAGTTTGGGTCAGGTGTCCTGTCTCTGCTTCCTCCCAGCTTCTTGTACCTCTCCTCCCTGGCAGAGCATGAGACTGAGAAAGTCCTTGGTTGGAGTAAACATTACTTAGCAACAACTAAAATCATTGGTGTTACCAGTGTTGTTCCCAGGCTGAAAGTCAAAAACACAGCACTGCACCGGGCTGAAAGTCAAAAACACAGCACTGCACTGGCTACTGAGAAGGAGAAAAAAGTTACAAAAGAACCCAGGACAGTGTCCATTCCTTATTCCATACCATTTACGTCATGCTGAGATCCTACATTTTTCAATATACCATCACTTTTGTTTTAGAGAGATATATATATATACACACCTACACACACAAAGAGAGAGATAGCATTTCTTAGTCCATGGACCAATCCCTATAAAGTTGCTGAATTCATCCAGTCCATGATGTCAGGCTCCATTTCTTGTAAAAGTCTTTCAGGGCAGGAGGGACGGTTTGTAGTGTTGGATTGATGCCTGCTTCTATTGCCGCAGCCACCCCCACAGGGCATTTGCCACCATCCATGAGTCAATATAGAGATAAAGTGCTGGCCATTTTTCTCATTCAGCAATGTCCAAGGCCAGCTGGATGGCTTTCACCTCTGCAAACTGACTCGATTCACCCTCTCCTTCAGCAGTGTCCGCAACTTGTCATAGGGGACACCACACAACTGCCTTCCATCTCCGATGCTTTCCCAAAATAGGGCAGGACCCATCACTAAATAAGGCATATTGCTTTTCAGTGTCTGGAAGTTAGATTCTCTCAATTCTTCTCCTCATCCCTCCAGGAGCTGGGGGAGGAAGTAGGGGAGGAAGTGAGCGAGCAGCTGAGTGGTTCTGAGTTACCGGGTGGGCTTAAACCACCACAATGTGATTTCATTCTCACATTTGTTTAGGTAAGATTCGTTTTCTACAAGATTTATGAAAGAGATGCACGTGAGTTATAATTCAACAGAAAGGTAGACTATTAGCAGCTTTTAGCACTTTAAAGTTAGATTAAGAAACTTCTTTCTATTATAGCAATATATTTATCAGAAGACTCAAACCATTAAATAGAATTCATCTTACTTATACTTGAGTAAAACACTCAAGTTTTCCTATGGCTAATAAAAGCAAAATTCCCAACGTAATTGCCCATCTGTCAGACTTACTGTGCCAGTGAATAGTGTAATTTCCACTGTAAAAACATGCATTTGAGAAAACACCCACATAAAAACCAAACAATTCTCATCTTGTGTGTTGATCAAATTGTATAGTGATATAACACCAAATGTGTAAGTTTTTTGCATTTCTTATTTCTAGTAATTCTAAATTCTTTCCCCCTCCCATGGGAGTACAAAGTGTCTCTTGCAAGAAAAACAACTCCCCCACCTCCTGCAGAGGTGGAAAGAACTCAGCTTCCCATGAGATAACCAGCATCACATTTGATCTTGGAATCTTACCTGAGACTGAAACATATCTTGAGCCTGCTGTCATTGAAGCCAGTACCTTTTATTTTTTGTTTGTTTAATAGCCTTAAAAAACCCAGATTCTTATACTGAACTGCAAATTCCCATGTTTTTTATATAGCAGGCAGGTTGTGCCTGTGTCTCAGTTAACGGCTAGTATGATTTTGCTTTTTAGAAGATTGATCTCTGTCCAGTCAAGCATGAAAGCAGAACAGCTTCTCTATGCAATCCACAAACAATTAAAGCTACTTTTAAGGGAAGGGTAAATAACATCTTGCCTGGCTTCATAATCTATGATCAAACAATGATAGAAGGACTTAATTTTTAAACTCCTTAAAGCAAGAAACCCAGCTCCCTCTTCATGTAGTCAAGTTTTCATGAATATACACATCAGCATTTTGGACCGGCTAGGGAGCACTCTGGAGGTGCAATAGAGGAATTTTGAACATGCTGAAAATGGTAGGTTATGTAACGTATAGCAATAATATTTGCAGGGAACTGCAATATACTGTAACTATATTATAGATATAATAGTGTAACTCGCATATCCAATATATTTTAACAAGATCCACAGTGTGCTGAACTAAATCTTGCCTACCAAAGAGTGGGCTTCTTCCTGCTGTGTTTCTTCATTTGCCTTAAAGTGTCTGGGACAAACAGAATCCTTTCTAAAACCTGTTTGAACAGTCTGTGTAAAATAATGACAACCAAAACAAATAACTGAAGTTTAAATACAAGAGTATATGTCCATGTTTGTTTCCCTGTCTTTATGCAAAGTACACTTTTGTGTCAACAACTTATTTACATAGAAATAAAGTGAGCTGTTATCTAGCTTAGTTGTACAGGACTGTAAAAAATTTGAAGTAAGGCTGTTTATAACTCATTGTGCCATATGTGCATTTTTCAGAACTGGAAATAACACTCATTGATAAGTCAATTATTTTTTTTTCTTGATTTACTTTTGCTATGCTGAAACTAGATTCTGGAGAGTATCCTCCACCACATATCAAAAATTAGATAAACAACTGCTTCTACAGACAAAAAGATCTCACTAGCCTATCCCCTTGTGTGAAAGACTGATAATATGACCTCAAACCAGACTTAAAGTAGCTTTAAAAACTGACTGCACTTACTAAAGGGAATACAGCATTTATTATGGACAGCAGCTTCATAGGAAGGTTCTGCTTTCCCAGTAACATCTGGATTCTAGGATGATAACCATGTAATTCTTGAATGATATCTGGAGAAAGGTAGAAAACATCCTGGAGATTGGAACCCCATGTTATCTTCATGTTAGAGGTGCTGGGAAGCTGCAGTAGCCCTTTACTGAGATACAGCCATTGGTCCTATTAAAATATTATTGAAATGGTTTAGAAAATGAACCAATAGCAAATGTTCATATTGATTTTTAAAAGATGAATTCCAGAATAACCAACTTGAAAAGTTTTGTAAATTTAAGTCATTTATTAGCTATGCAATGACAATGTGAAAAACAGTACATGCATATTCTATCCTACATTTTGTTGCAGATACCAAGACAGCGGTTCGGTATCACTAACATTACATCTGGCCTTCTACTCATTTTATCTGAATTGATAGAAGTGCTTTTGAATTCATTTATGGTTATTTTTGATAGTGAATTAATCATCTTGATAACGTTAAATTTATTTGGATATTCAGTAGAAAAGGTGTTTAAAGTTAATATCCCTTGAATAATTTGCAAAGGCAAGTCTTACATGATACAGCATATCAGATGTCATAGATAGTAAGTATCTTTGCTTTTTCTTTATGATGTGTGTAAACTAGAAGTGTGTCAAATTACTTGCAAGAGAGTAGAGCTAATTTCTCCATGAGACTTCCTAAGGACACCTAGGTAGTTAAGTTGTCATATCTCTTATTTATTAAGTTTGGCAATGCCTCTAGCAAGAATTAAACATACTTCGCAAAATCTTTGTGACCCATATCTTATTCCAATAAAAGAACAGCTCAGACTCCACTGAAAATCACAGCTCATTGAATTGACCATCCCACTTTGTAAAGCTCCCTTGAGATATCTTGTGTTTCCAGACTTTCCATATAAAGAATGATGTGACGTGGTGTCAGACATCTAAGTTCCATTATATGAGTGTCTAATCTTCAGAATATTTACTAGGCAGATACAAACTTGATCAAAAGAAGGGCATTAACTTACCAGCATGGTTCACAGCAGTGCCTAACTTCCAGGTCCCAAAATCAGAAGCAGTACACTAGAAACAAGCCTGTATACAGTTGGCCTAACAAAGTCTTTTTCACTTGCTGAGCTGCAGCCTCATCATATCTTAGATCTGAGACCTTAGAAGCTAGTTTGTGGATTTCCAGATTATGTTCCATTTGAAAATAAGAAGCTCTGTTGGGAATGATCTAGTGTGTAAGCAGAGCATTGAAAATCAGAATGTTTCCCTGAGGAAAAAAGAGGGAGAAGACATCAGCCAATGCAATGGTTGGAAAATCTAATGAGTTTCAAATTTCTTTTACTGAAGATGATGTATTTTTACCCAACAGCTGAAAATAGTATAGATTTTACATACTAAAGGCATTTGGGATTAATAAAACAGTGTCGTGGTTTAAGCCCAGCCGGCAACTTGGAACCACGCAGCCGCTCGCTCACTCCCCCCCCTTTTTCTTCCTCCCCCCGCTCCCGGAGGGATGGGGAGGAGAATCAGAGGAATGTAACTCCCACGAGTTGAGATAACAGCTCTCCAGTAACTAAGGTATAATACAAACCACTACTGCTACCAATAATAATGATAAGGGGAATAACAAGGGAAAAGGACACAACCGCTCACCACCCGCCGACCGATACCCAGCCCGACCCGAGCAGCGATCTGGGCCTTCCGGGTAACTCCCCCCAGTTTCTATACTGGGCATGACGTGCTGTGGTATGGAATACCCCTTTGGCCAGTTTGGGTCAAGTGTCCTGTCTCTGCTTCCGCCTGGCTTCCCCTCCTCTCTGGCAAAGCATGAGACCAAGAAAGTCCTTGGTCAGAGTAAACATTACTTAGCAACAACTAAAAACATTGGTGTTATCAGCGTTGTTCCCAGACTGAAAGTCAAAAACACAGCACTGCACCAGCTACTAAGAAGGAGAAAAAATGACTGCTGTAGCTGAACCCAGGACAAACAGAAAGCAAAATCCACAGTATATTGCATTTCTATCAAAAGTTTCTCACCAAGATTGCAGTATGCAAAAAACATAAAAGACATTTTCAGTAAGAATATATTATATCTGGTCAGTGTGTTTGGTTCACCAAACCATGTTTTTATTCCTTTATAAAATCAAGGTGTCTTTTGCTGTCAGACCAGCCCCACTTCCACCCTCTAAGCAGACTGTTCTTCACATTAGTTAAAACCAAGTATGCTCTTTTGCTTGTAACAACAAACAAGGGTGTTATACTGGATGGTTAAGAAGCTGCTGACATTTATTTCGCTTTCATTTGTTTCCTGCGGTTTGCCAGCTCATTTCAAATGTGTGTCTACATCCACAGGGAAGCATTTCTGCCTTATATTTGGCTTTGACATTTTACCTCCAGCAGTAAAACAAGGCAGAATGAGGCTAATAATAATGCATATTTTAAATTAAAAGTTCTAAGCACCATTTTAGAGTTAGGTGACAACTTCAGACATCATCTGCTAGAGATCTTCACTGAACAGAGACAATATTATATATTTTAGGTTGAAACAGTATTCAGCTTTTCTTTTACCCTTCTCCCTCCCCCTTAACCCTTCACCTTTCCTCTTTCATCTTGCTTCTTTTCTTTCAGTGTATTTTACAGAGAAATATAAACAAATGAGGGCAGTCATGATGAGTACTTCCAATATCAGCCGTTTCACAAAAAAATTATTTAGCTCTATATGACAGGAAATTCATGTCCAAATTTCTTTAAGTTCTACCATGATTACTGTATCACTCAACAGAATGCTGCAGACATGAGTACACAGTTTCATCACAATTGATTTTAAAACCAAATTTGGTTTTAGCAATTAAGGACAAAAAAGTTTTGGAAAAGAATAAGAGTGAATGTAAAAAATTCCTAGGAAAAAAAGAAATGAGGTTATCCTGCCAATGATCAGTCCTGGCATTCTGCACTTACTCGTGCTCCCATAATTGTGCAGGTACTTACATACCCTTTACTTACCTATTGCTTTCTCTAAAAGGGCAGGGATGATGGGGTAAGGTTTGTTATACTTGTCACTGGTCCAGCTGCTTTACTCATTTCATTCCTGAACTGCAGCAGTAAGAAGGCACTGTGGTACCATAAATCATAAAGATGACTCCTGCGATAGCTCCAAGCCCAGATGCTATCCCGTTTTCGGCTGCTGGAATAATTTGGGGTTATGGTAAAATTGGGATACTTTGCTATATAACAGACAAGTGTGAACAGTTAGTTTCAGCCTACAGTTAGTTTCAGCCTACAGTGAAGACTATGGCAGAACAGAAGATTTAATCACATAATGTGTTTTTTTTTTTCCAGTTGTGCAATTCCACTGTAAAATGATCAAGAAGCAAAAGCTTACATATTATTTGGAACACAAAAGGGTTTTGGTCACAGAGTATTCCCAAACCTTGTCACAAGCTGGCCAGGCTGTACTTTGATAATAGGCTTACAGACACTGAAGGATAGTCACCCATTACCAGCAGATGGAGGGTTAGCTTCCTTTTGCTTAACCCTGATCTTTTTTCACAGTGTTTAACATTATCATCTCAACGATACTGTGGTTCCATTTGGGAGAAGTGTTGAATTTTCAGATGTGGACACTAGACAGTTTAAGTTATCCACACAGAAATACAATCACAAGTAATGATACGAAATTGTATCTATCTCTGTCACTAGGACCTTTGCTTGAGAACTCTAAAAAGCATCAGTTGTCACATTAGCCCTGCCAACATCTTTGTTTGCTGATTGAAGAAACTGGTGATATTGCATGGATTATGTGTGAACAGTGTATGAATGACCTCATCTGTATATTACTGTCAAAATGATTGATTGCTCAGGCAAGATCTGCTCCTGAATGAAGAACATCAAGCTGAATGTTAGGTCGATACTGAGTCCAAGAAGAATACAGTCCATGAGCATGAAGAAAAGCTTCATGCTCATGAACTGAGGTAGGTCCTTTAGGGACTACTTTGAATGATGTTGGCCTAAACAAATACAAGAACAGAAAAAAGTCAAAAAAATGAGGTACTGTCCAAAGCACGCAGTTGTTTGTTTATCTCTATGTCTTTATCATCTGTTTCTGGGGGATTTGAAGGTTACACCTCCATGCATCTATATATAAAAAAAATCCCAAAACCAACAAACTTGAGCAAAAGAATACAGAAAATGAGAGAGAATCACTTATAACAAATCTCAGATCACTTAGTGAATGGCTTAATAGTTCTAACATAGCGCAGCAGAAGTCAATAGAAGTATCAAAATAGAACTATGTTGACAGACAATCTTTTTTTTTTAAAGACTGGATAATTCTGTGGTTAAGAGCATTTATAGCATTTCAAACAAAGAAAATATATCCACTGAAGATAATAGGAAAAAACTTCACTAGTTCCATGTTTCATTTCTTTATACAGTTCCATCATCTAAATGTTCTTTGGTTTTGTTTTTTTGTTTTGTTTTGTTTTTTATTTTGATTTTTTTTATTACATTCTGATTGGTTTATATCTATCATTTAATACAAATGAAGATAGGCCAAAATCAAAATGCAATATATAGACATGCGCACTTCACGAGTCAGTGAACCAGCTAATTGAATTCGAAAACAAAAACTAAGGTCTTCTATAATAGATGTTATTGTTGTCCTGAAGATGAGAAAGTTTGTATTATCATTTTCTAAGCTTATCTGAAGAAATACAAATAAACCGAAGCATCTTAGACTCTTTTGTAGTTGTATTATTTATATGTGTATTTGTGATACAAGACATTGTTTCCCCTAATTTTATAGTGTATTGGTGAGAGAAAACTAATAACACTAATACAAAGGTGGTCACCCTAATATCTAATTATCAGTCTAGAAATAAAAGTATGTGTGAATTAGGGGGCACTGATATGCTGCAACATTTGTGAAATACAAACAATCAAACAAACATCTGTAAAGAAAGAATGTGACTCAGCTGAAACTTCTAGAATAGATCCTGCCACTAGCAATGTTTCTCTCCTCCTTCCCCACATGGCTTACACTGGAATATGGCATGCTGGTGAGGCTGGACTAACACCACTCCAGGAACAGATGAAGAAATGAGCTGCAATTGTAGAAGCTTCCCCCTAATCTGACATGGAATGGGATAAATCCCAATTCTGTTAAAGTGAGGTGCTACATAGTTCATACTGATTTCAGTAAAAGTTAAGAAAGTACTTTTCAGGACTGTCTCATTTTATTTTGATCTTCTTCACACCTTCGTTATCTTCATTAATACAAGTGACAGTAGAGAAAGACAGCCAGAACACCTTCAATTTGTATTCTGTCCTCCATACCCTTACATTTCCTCTCATCTAGGAACACTGTTTGTTCAGTTTCTTACTTCCACCTGTCCCCACGCCTGAGCTCATGCAATAGCCTCACCTCTCACGTCTCCATGTAGGCTATCTTTTTACATTATTATTGAGGGTGAAGTTAGAGAATTTTATAATTTCTCGGGTTTTTTATTTGTTTGGGTTTTTTGTTTGTTTTGTTTGGTTTGGTTGGTTAGTTTTTTTTTACTAGGGACATTGACAATATGAAAACGACATTTCTTATTACAACTTTATATAATATATATATACATATACTTGTTGGATTAAAGAGTAATGAAACCTCTGTTTGGTGTCAGGGAGATCCAAAAAAAAGGAGTGAAAAATGACACCACCTTAGTGCCATTGTATCTTAATAAAAGCAGTTATTTCTCAGACAAAATGTAATACAGCATAGAAAATAATGTCAAGATGGGACATGCCCATTTTAAGAAGTGCAGTTATTTTTACCTCTGACACCAGCTATTCATTTAACAGCAAGTATCTGAACTCAGCTGAGTGAAGAAAGTTATAAACACTTTGATTTCTTAAGCTTTCAGAAGGAGCTTAAATAGATGTACTACCTCTATTTGTTGTTATTAGGTTACATATGTAGATGAGGAGCATAGACAATAACAGGCATTAAAATCAGGTGAAGGAGACAAGAAGGTAAGAGCACAAGGTCTGTCCTCAGCACAACCAGTGGCATGATGAACTGAAATGGTTTCTTTGATATGTATCAAAAGCCATCAGCATAGGGAGGAAAAAAGCTAGAAACAGGAAAATGCCTCAGTAATGCAGATGCGGGGAAATTAAAAAAGACAGTGTGGACAGAGAAACTAAAAGTATTTCCACAGTCTTAATGGTACATTTTACACAGTGCTTTACAGATCCCAAAATGACCACGACCTTGTTTGCAGCAAGGTCTTTCAGAGAGTTATAGCCTTATGTAACTGTGATGGATGGTTTCTTTCAAACACTGATGATGGACACAGAGGGAGGGCAGCAGGGCCAGCCCAGAGCCTGGACCACCAGGCAGGTGTAGGCCGATGAGACACCTCCTACATCAGGCAAGTAACATGGGTCAGGATCAGGTGGCCTCAGCACCTGAATGAATCTTGCAGTATACTCTTGCAGTATGCTCTTAAAGACCACTTATTAAAAATCTCAAACCTCAATTTTTAATCTCAAAATACTGAGTTTCAGTGCCAGCTCTAAAGATCTGCAGACTTCTTCAGTATTTTGTTCTCCATGTTAGAGTAGGAAAAAAAAGAAACTGCCTATAAAATCCCTTGGATTTTGAGCATTTGGGTTGGAACTGCATCAGATTGATTCAGTCTTTGAAACTCTTCAGGGAAACTGAAACTATACAGTCAAAACTTATTTTTTTCTACATATATAGCTGAGCATTTTTCAGTCAAAAGGAAGACAAAGTAACACAGCAAGCCTACTTCCTGTTCAACAAGCTGTTTAATGGTCAATCTGACTGTCAATTGAACATCACTCCCTATGTACTAAGGTAGAAATGAAAGAAATCAAAGTTTAAATAACTTTCTAAATCACTTTCTAAAATATTAAAAAGAAATCAAAAGTTATTCTATACTCTGTGTTCCAGAGAGGAAATTCCTTGATTTGCTTAGAAGTGTTCACAAATCCTAGGATTTTGTTGTTCAGAAACCTGAAAGAAATAGTAGCAAGTGTAAACATTAATTAATTTTCCATTGAACTCCGTTCATCCTAGAATACATTTCCAGATTTTTCTGACAGAACAAGATAAAGGGGAATAAACTCTCTCTATTTCATTGTGAACCTGATTCAGCAAAGAATTTCAGCACACAGTTGGGTCCAGAGAAATTTCAACTGCATGCCTGAAGCTAGACATTTACTTAAAACCTTGTTCAAGCCAGCATGCTCTGATTTCCAAGTATCTATCCCATGCTGTGTTTCTCTGAGTTCATAGGAAACATGCATATTGCACAGAGGGCAGAATATGTCATCAAATGTTCCCCCTTTATGCTAGAAGGATGTAAAATGGTCAGAAATGTTTCCCAATATAGAGTCTATCTTTGGGTATGGAGATATTCCTCTGTTCTAGGACAATAAATTCCCAACACAGTGCATTCAGGGAGGTGATAAAGCGAGACAGCAAAATAATCCCTCAGATTAGTTTAATCCTATAATGTTTACCTGGCAGAAGGAGCCAGGCTTCCAAACATCCTGGTCAAAGAGAGTTCAAGAGGGTAAGAGAATAAAGAACTGAGTAATTTAACAAAAAGGTTGTCTTTCATTGAGATTCCTGCTCACTGGAATATATATTTTAAAGAATATCTAAAGAGGAGACTCAGAAATCAGGTCTGGAGCTACTGACGTGAACAACAGCATTAGAGAAGCAGTAAGTTACTGCAAGCAAGACCCACCGTTGTATATCCACCTGGAGTTCCTAGGCATGCAACAGTCTCTTTGGGGCAGCTGGGCTGTTGTGTGGAGTTCTGTGTTAGTGACCAGAGTACACACGCTTGTGTACTTTATGTAGATGATGGGTCCATGTGTTAGCTTGACTTCTGCTTACCCTTATCTGTGTTCTGCATGTTCTGACGTAATTCAGTCACATAAACTTTATTATACTGGAGACTAGATAAGAGACCTATAAGGAGCAGTAGTTGAACATGAATGATTTTCACTGCAAATGACTACATTAACTTATTTTGAAAAATCTAAAGAGACTGTGGAAATAATCCAAGAATACCGTGATCTTTAAGAGCCAGAAAAGTAAAAGCTAGACTTTTACTGCTTGCTCCTTCAGATTGACTGATGCAAATAACCATTGTCATTATCAACACCCCCTCCAGCTTCCACAGATCAGAAAATGGCTTGTCAGAAAACATCATATGATATGTGCATGTACCATGCTGCATAGGAAATAGTATCCATAAATATGCTCTGGTAGATATGGTCTCAAAATTAAATTCTATAATGCTTGCTTGGGGAATAGTCACATGATTTGTTAGAGAGACTTCTTCCTGAGGATGGCTTTCATAATTAGGTCCTACATTGCTATCTATGATCATTGTGTTTGAGAGACTCCTAGTCAATGAAGCAATTGACCATTGCAATTCCTCTGTGAGGCAATGTCAAGAATTAATAGATCAAGGGGTGGGTTTTTATAGCTGAAGTTCAAACATCTGGTATAGTGGTGACATTGGATGCTCAGTGATTCAAAATTATGTCTTTGACAAAGTAAATAAACTTGTAATCCATGTTTTTGCACATTTAAGTGTGTTGATAACCTGGAGAAGCAACCTCGAAATTTTACAGTCACGTATTAACTTCATTCCCTGCTAGACTATAAACTGCTGTAGTAGGTTTGGGATATCCAAGAGCAGAGTGAGATTAGGTTGAAGAAGCAAAAAACTCACTTGGAAGCATTGTTTGCCTTTGTGGAGCTGTTTTTGAGCACAGTGTTGCAAAACCAGGATGTAATTAAACTTGTCTGGATAACTTTTTATTCAGATGTAAAAATGGAGATTTTTCACCCTTAGCAAGAGCTGAGTTAGTGTGTGCTTATTCTCCGTGCTCCTGGAGGCATTTCATCCTTCTCTCAAGCACTTTTCATTTCACTTTATTCATGTCACTGAAGAGCTATTTAATGTCAGGGATTTCAGACAGAGATTCTGGAGCTAAGGGGGGGATTGTTCAGATTCTTGCTGCAACTACAGCTGTTTATAGGATTAGCGTCACTTAGTGCCATGGCACTGGTGGCTTGGACACTCAAATGCAGAGAGATTTTCACATTACTTCTCACAAAAGCTGTTGATCTCCCTCCTTTTTTCCAGAACACCATTAATCTAATGACCTCAAAATCAACAGAGACTATTGTAAAACCTGTGAAGAAGCAAATATCTGAATTGTTAAGTTACTTAGTGAGCATCTGAGCATCCTATTTGATTTCTGTCTCTTGTTAGATTGATGCCTTACATCTAAACAGCTCCAAATATTTTAAACCAAAAGTTTTATTAAGACAAGCTTTACCAGACAAGTTCTGCTTATCACAGTTTGTTGTAGTTTACCATTTGGAGTTTAAAGATCTGTATAATCTACAACCAAAGCCAGTATGTCCTGGCCTTGTGATATTAACTGATTACTGTATCTCTTCTTTCTGCTCAGAAAACTACACCAACATTTTCAATTTTGACATAAACTTCCAGACTCAGCAAGCATTGAAACTGCAATGAACTGCACATCCCTTGCTTAGGCATATTGCTGCTTTCTACGCATTCAGAAAACTATTTGATTGTGTTGTAACTCCATTCTAATATACATGTTCATAACTGTACAAGGTAGAAATATGCTTTAAAAAAACATAGAGGCTTGTTTCATACACTGCTTAGCTGCCACATCCTCTCTCTTACTATTACAGCACCATTAATTTACAATGTTTTGAAGATGTTCTCTGACACAAAAGAAGTAAGAAAAAAATGCTCAGTTTGATCTGGTCTATAATATAGTCATGATACACTGTGTAATGTAATGCCCCCCATCTGGGAGTTATGGACAAAATGGGAAATATCATTAATAGGATTTTTAAAGCTGTAATATAATCAAATGGCATTTCAAATGCTACATTTATTTTGCTGCATTTTATTTTTTTATTTATTATGCTTAAGTATTAAAGAATTCTGTCCACTAAAGACCTAATTCTGTATGGTCCAAATATATGTGCTGCTGATTCTTTCAGGCTGGAGGTCACTTTAATACAAACACAGAGTACGACAGATGATATTTAGCAATGGGACTTCATGAATCTTTGTTTCTTCCTGCTGTCAGTCAGTGGAGGCCAGACAAAAGCTTTCTGACTCTTAGCCTGACTCAAACTGCAGATAAAGTTTACAGACATCTGGAAGTAGGCAAACACTTGGCCTTCTCCTGCTTAAGTGGCTATCCTGATCCCTGATTCTGTCAGAATCAGTTTAACAGCCTGACAGCTGGCTGAAATTTTCATTTATCTCGGCAGCTTGGAAAATAACTGATTGCCTCTGTTGTGTGACAAAGACAACAGCTTGTCCTGGTATTTTTATGCAACCATGTCATATATTCATTTTTAGCAACTTAATTCTAAACTTCAACACACTTGAAAGTTGTCAGCCCCGTGTACTTCCCCGTGAGAAAAAAAAAATAAAAAATGTATATTTAAACAAACCAATAAATTTAGTTATGCAGTATAGAGAATTATATTCATCAGAACAAATGTTCTTGAAAACAAAATGTAATTATTTTACTAGTATATTCATGAAAAGTTGTTATTTTGAAACATCATAGCAATTGTCATCCTCCATATGTGTATTTTGGTTATTTTTAATTCATTTATAATCACTTGGGTACCTGACTGGAGGATCTTTAAGCGCCTTTTGTATTGAAAGCCCACAGTTCACAAATGCATAGAAAAGTCTTTGAAGCCCAATGTATGGGACACATCATTACCATCATTAAACAGTATTCTTCAGAAATGCTGGTCTTTGCCATCTACCTCCATGAGTTCCAGCATCCCAACCCCCAACACATAAGAACAGCTTTTCTAGCCTGGTAGAGCGCAGCTGCAGAGTGCTTTGGATAGAGACAGCAAGCTTCGGCAGTGCTTTGGGGGGAAAACCCTTGCAGAAAGTTAAACGTTAGGTAGAAAGTGTAAGACAATCACTCATGAGAAAGCAATGGAGTTCATTCTGTTTGTTTATGGTTAAGACAAGTGCAGTGAAGATACGTGAAGGTAAAACTGGAGAGTCACAAATACCTGTGGGAAAAAAATTTCAAAGATGGAAAACAGCAATGCAGTAAAGGTCCCTGGCTTTGCTGAATGGTATCGTTTGGCCTGTAAAGGGAGCCTTAACACTCATGGAAACTTCATCTATCCCACCCCTGCTGGTGAAGTGAGTCCTCTTGCAAGATGCAGTTTCAGCCTTGAAACTGCCAAGCATATGTGAGCCCACCTGCTGGTTAGCAATTAATGTTGAGAGAGCATTGATGATGTTGACACCCACACAGTCTATCAGAACTTTATAATACCCCTTTATAATACACAACCATCATAAGTTAGAAAGAAATTTTAATCTTGACTAAATCTTGATTCATATATACATTCTGATGGGGGAATATTTTGTCTGAATGTTACTGACCAACTCTGTTTTAATAAACCAGTCAAATCAGAAGTGGAAATTTATAATACTTTAAAGTTGGGTTATGCAAGTTAGACTTGCCTCAGAAGACTATAACTCAATTTTAACCAATATAGCAAGTAGTAAATCACTATACCCAAAACTACAGAGCCCTGCCTTAAGTTGAGATCAAAGACCTCAAGTCGGTAGCTGGCCTTATGACTGAGCACACATTAAGTTTGTCTGGATGGTCTGGCAGTGCTTTGGTAAGAACATTCTGGTCTTGTTTCCTTTTTTTTGTTTTAGGAGCACATTGAAGAATAATCTCTTAAAAGTGGATGTTCTGAAGTGTATGCTGCAGATATTTTAAAATAGTATGTCCTCAAGGGAAGAAAAAAAAAAAAAGAGAGCAAAGGTTGCAGACCTTGGATTCAACTGAGGCAATTTCGTGCTATCTGCAAGCAGCTTCTTTCACAGCTGTGTCCAGACCGCTGGTAGAGTGCTTGTGAAGAACCAAGTGACACCAGCTTTTTGTTTGTTTGCTTGTTCGTTCCCAACTGGTTTTCATAATTCATGATTTAAATTTTGGTAACTTGTAGATCCATATGGTCACTGACTTTGAGCATTGGCCTGCTATTCCGGGAAAGTCGAAGCTTGGACACTATGTTTAAGCTCTGTGAGAACTATAATTTATTTTATGTGGAACACAAGCTATTTTAATGCTTTCATTTAAGTTCAAGAGTGGGTTAAATGGGTGGATTTAATTCATATGTCAACATTTAGGGCTATAAGACTGAGATATACAAGACCTGCCATACTGGATAAGACCAAAAGTTCATCTAGTTCAACAACCCATCTCTGGCAGAAGCCAGTGGCAGCTGCTTAGGGGAAGAGGAGAAGCACCCG
>NW_009914100.1:37211-39077 GCF_000696875.1 Nestor notabilis
ATCCATTCTCTGGTTATATATATTCCCAACTTTTGGCAGCCATCGATTTAGAGACTTCCTGAGCCAGAGATTACATACAGACCAGAAAGTTTAATAGCCATGAATGGACCTGTTTTCCATTCAGTTGTTTAATCCTTTTTAATCCCATTTACATTTTCAGCTTCCAAAGTCTGCTCATGCAATGAGTTCTGTGATTAGTGTGTTATTAAATATACTTCTCTTTTGTTTCAATTGAAATCTTTTGCCTGATGATTTTACTGGTTTCTCATGAGTACTTATGCTGGTAGGAAGGGCAAATATTATATCTCTGTATGATTGTTGTTCCCTCTTTATCTTTGCATAAAATTCATAATTTTATAGACCTCTATCATATTTGTCTTCTTTTACCTCTTCCAAGCTTCAAGTCTAAGTCATATTAATGGACATTGTTTTATATAGCTAAATATCCCCTCTTACTCTTTCCTGACTTAGTTAATTTGTTCTTTTCTAATTGGCAGGATGAGAACTACATAGTGAATAAGATAACACATATTTACCCATCAGAATTATATTCTATTTCTGTTTTCTTCTTTTCCAAATAATTCCCAATATAGTCTGTTGTTACCATTTTGACTGTCACTGATCCAATGAATTCAAAAACCTCTCCTCAGATGAATCCAAGGGGTTGTTTGGGTTTTTTTTTCTATTCATTCAAGGCATTAAATAAATTTCAGTCTTCAGGGACATGTACACAGCTTATGTCCAGTGACAAATACTAATTTTACTCTGTAATTTTGGTATCAATAAATGTGTCTCAAATGTATCTAATCTTTTCTAGAGATAAAGTTTCTGCAAGGATATGAAATACAAAATATGTTTATGGAAGGATTGAATTAATAAACTGTAAATTGAATTTATATATTGCA
Organism: Nestor notabilis; assembly: GCF_000696875.1. NCBI lineage: Eukaryota > Metazoa > Chordata > Aves > Psittaciformes > Psittacidae > Nestor > Nestor notabilis. The sequence goes on from NW_009914100.1 coordinate 38,117, forward strand.
AGTGTTTTATTTAGAAAGTGCTAGAAGTATATGTCTCAAACAGCACAGAGCGTTTGGCACAAAGATCTTTCAAAAGCTATCTTCTGAAATAGGCTTTTCATTGGATGCCATTAAGACTCTTTCACTGCTATGAAATAGCTTTTAAAACCTTTTAGTATTGCTCAATATAATTAAATGCTACCTGTGTACTGAATATATTACTTCAATGTACTTTTCAGTTGAGTCATAGTAACATATTCTAAAATATAAAGTCCAGTTGAGAGGACTTTACAGGGCCAAGGGAGAAGTAGTTGTGTGTCATCATTACATGAATTTTCTAAATAGTTTTACAGTCCTCAAAAAATTTCTAATAATTCACATTCAGGAAGATGAAGTGCAACAAACTAACATCTCCTTTACAGAAAGACAGAGGCAGTAAGAGAGAGAACAGATAAGGTGGCATCATTAAATAGGTTGCCCACAAAAGGACCATGACTGGTAAGTCCCCTTCAGCTTACTGATGCACATCATACTTACTGTAATGTAGAGATTCCTTATGAAAATGAGAGCTGGGAAGGGCTTGGAAAAGCACAGTCTGAGTTTGGGCTGCAACTTGTCCAAGAAGAATAAGTTCTGAGACATATTTTGTGGTTTAATACTAACATGCTGATTTAGCCCAGAGTGAGTACACTGAAGAGACTGAGCATGGTTTCATGCAGTTGTTTCATCCAATTAGGTGTGCTATGCGGCAGATACGTATGAGGGGACTCTCTGTGCTTTAAATTATAGATGGCTTAATAGATAATTCACAAGGTAACAGTTTTAGATTTATCCAAAATTGTGGGGGGAAAAAGAAAAGTTAAATGATTGGTGGTAATTCAGAATGCTTTGACATACTAATGTGTTTATTTTTAAATTTCCATGTTTTCCTTCCTCATGATTTCATTAAGCAATTTAATGAAAAATATTTACGTTCCTGCTG
>NW_009914100.1:39108-49724 GCF_000696875.1 Nestor notabilis
ATGTTCTGGAATCAGTTCGTTGCGCTGAAAAGTAAGGAGTTAAAAACATATATTTCTGTGAATAGAAAAGGGATAAAGAAAGAAGAAAAAACCAAAACAAATTTAGTTTGACATGAAGGGAAATGACTGATCCTTTTTGAATTAGCACATGTTTAAGGATCTTTAAACTGTTCTTTAAAACAATGAAATGTAAGAAAATCAGATAGCCAAACAAACTGATCAGTTGCCTTTTAAAGGTGGGTAACCTTCCCCAAAACTCTGATTGAAATGTCAGAGATTGTGAATGACTGCATAGTTCAGTCTACAGAAAGGGTGACAAGAGAGCCCAGATGACTGAATTAAAACCTAAGGGGATGGATAATTAAATGGACTCTTCTGGTGAGAAAGAGAGGTAGTTTTATAACAAATGGATGCTGCTGATTTGCGGAAGTGAGTGTTGGGGGAATGTCAACTTTTGAAAGAGTTAAGACTGCATGAGCTGCTCCTGTGGAAAGAAATAATGTAAATTGTTCTTTCCCCAGTTGTCACACTCACAAAGGGGAGATGGACTGGCAGAGAGAACAGGTAGCTGCTGGGTTACAGTTGCAGGTGGAATATCACAGAATCTTAGAATGATTTGGGTTGGAAGGGACCTTAAAAGCATCTAGTTCCAAACTTCTGGCTATGGGCAAGGACACCTTCCACTAGATCAGGTTTCTTGAAGTCCCATCCAACCTGGCCTAGAACAATTCCAGGGATGGGACATCCACGACTTCTCTGGGCAACCTATTTCAGTGCCTCACCATCCTCAGAGTAAATAATTTCTTCCTAATATATAACCTAAATCTACCCTCATTCACTTGAAATTGTTACCCCTTGTTCTATCATTCCATGCCCTTGTAAAAAGTCCCTCTCCAGTTTTCTTACAGAACTGCTTTAAATACTGGAAGGCTGCTATAAGGTCTCCCTGGAGCCTTCTCCAGGGTGAATAAGCCTAACTCTCTTAGCCTGTCTTCATAGCACAGGCACTCCAGCCCTCTGATGATATTTATTGCCCTCCGCTGAGCTTCCTCCAGCAGGTCCATTCCCATCTTATGTTTGTGGTCCCAGAGCTGGATGTGGTACTGTAGGTGGGGTGTCACAAGAACGGAGCAGCAGGGGAGAATAACCTTCCCTGACCTGCAGGTCACATTCTTGTGATGCAGTCCAGCCTTGAATATTAACAGCTTTCTTGGGCCCCTCTTCCTTCCAGGGCTTTATCCCATGGTATTCGACCAAGCAGATCCCTGAAGAGGTCAAAGTCTGCTCACCTGAAGTCCAAGGTAGGGAGCTTACTGTGACCCCTGCTCTCCACCCTAAGGATCTCAAACTCCACCATTTCAAGCAGCTCAGGCTGCCCTTCAGCTTCACATTCCCTGCCAACACCTCCTTGTTGGTGAGAACAAGGTCCAGCATAGCACCTCTTCTTGTTATCTGCTTTATCACTTGGAGAAGGAAGTTATCATGGAGGCATTGCAGGAACCTCCTGGATTGCTCATGCCCTGCTGTGTTGTCCCTCCAACAGAAGTTGGGGTGGTTGAAGTCCCCCATGGACACCAGGGCTTATAATGTGAGACCACACCTACCTGTCTGTAGAAGGTCTCTTCTGCTTGGTCTTCCTGGTGAGGTGGCCTCACCCTGACTACAATGTCCTCTGTCCCTGTCCACCCTTTAATCCTGACCCACAAGCTCTCAGTCAGCTCCTCATCCATCCCAGGTGGAGCTCCATGCATTCCAGCTGGTCATAGATATAGAGGGTAACACCCCCTCTTGTCTACTCAGCCCATCCTTCCTGAAGAGACTGTATCACTCCATTCCAACACCTCAGTCATAGGAGGCATCCCACCATGTCTCCATGATGCCAGTAAGACCATAACTCTGCAGGTGTGTGCACGTCTCTAACTCCTCTTGTTTATTGCCCACGTTAAGCGTGTTTCTATTTAAGTTGGGTACCTGACGAAGCCAACTTACTGCCTGGTGTGGCTTTGTGTTGTTCTTCCGGTGCTCTCCTGATGACCTGCAACTCCTTTCCATGCTCTGAGCACCTCTTGCTGGCACTAGTACCAAACTGGGTGGAGTGAGGTGAATGGAGGTTCCCCTCCCCTGGTATCTTTAGTTTAAAGCCCTCTTCACCATCTTGGCAAGCCTATGACTGAAGAATGAAGGCATGAACATCAGCTTGGAAGAGGGGAGGGAAAGATGGTATTTTAATGTTTATCTTTGATTCTTACCACCTAAATCTATTTTAATTTGCAATAAATTAAACTAATTTTCCCCAAATCAAGTTTGTTTTGCCTATGACAGTAACTGCTAAAAGACCTCTGCCTTTTTCTCAACCTACAAGCTTTGTCACCATATTTTCTCCTTCTGTCCTGCTGACGAGGGGGAGTGAGCAGATGGCTGGGAGTTTGGCCTTCAGCCAAGGTTAACCCACCAAGTACATACACCAAGTATGTACTTACCTATACTAAGCTCCTCTTTAGGAACCAGGAAACTCATTAATTTATTGTGAATACTAAATGAAGGCTTCACCCGCATCCTTGTTCTTGACTTATCGTGCTGGAAAATTCTGCCCAAAGAAAATTTTTTATCCTTTTTGTCAAGAAAGAAATGAAAAAAGGTTATCAGACCTGTTCCATGACTGTAAGAAACCTGATAACATCACTGTTTTTATCTGTTGGTGAGTCTAAGATCAATGGATTATTTCAGTTTAACTCAGTCTAAAATGTGTAAGCAAAGTTCCTTTGAACTGTATGAGGGTGTTTTTCTCAATATTGCCTAAAGTTACTTAAAAAAAAAAGTGTTTGATGTTCCTTGGGATTGGATCCACAGGGTGCTTTCTCTTTTAATGAAAGCATATTCTTAAGCAGCATATATTACCTTACTGAATACTTATTTCTAACACTTTGCATGAGTTATGATAATGTTTTCCAGCAATAAAAAAGAAAAAAAATTGTTTTGTTCCCTAAATTTGTTTAGTTTAAAACATATACCATTAAAGAAAGCATCGCTTCATGTATACAATGATGATTTCTGTTATGAATAATCTATCACATATTTGGAAGAATTCTGACAAGGCAAGAGACCTGCTACCTGTATTCCTGTATGCTAATTTGAGAGAAGTCCCTGATTAGCAACTAAATCAACTTTTCCTTTAAAGTTCTCAAGTTTCCTTTGATCTTTCACTCAACATAGTTTTTGCTTTCCTTTATAAGTCTATAAAAAATCTCAAAATAAAAATATCTATATTAGCTAATGTTTAAGCTCACTGAACAATTCTATTATGATTTGCATGATGACTTTTTTTGCAACATAATTCACCAGTAAAAACTGTAAATAGGGAACAGAATTTTTATAGATGTAACTCCTGTATTTTATTCATAAATTTTGTTGTCATCTTATGAAATGCTTTTGTCAGACACCCATATTTCAGTTTCCTAAATCTTCTTTTCTGTAGCTGCTCTATATCATAATTTTATTTAGTTATTTTTCAGTAACTACAATGAAAAAGGATATTGGTACATACATTAATGTATTTTTGTTATATATCTAAAGGACAAAGCTTTAAAAAGATCAGAGTGAAAATTTCACAGCCTTGTGAAGTTACTTATAATAGGTCTCATTTTAACTCCATAAGCCTTGATAAAGCTCACTGAAGCTCTCTAGAAATGATTAAAAGTGAAAGAAATTATGATGTTGGAAAGTCATACCTGGGAGAATAATCTTTAAGGCACGCTTACAGGCACATGACTAGCAGGGGTCTAAACACACAGGGAGGCTAATGAAGTAATGAAAGGATATCTAGAGCTATATATGGCAGTGACAGCAAGGGCTACATCCACATGGCTCATAGCCACACTTCAATATTGAGGATATCAATATCGAGGACATCAATATCCAAATTTTACATATCCCACTAACTTGTGGAATCCTCAAGCCTAACTAAACAACAAATACTTACTATTCATAACATGGAAAAAGTTATTAACAGACTATTCCAGACCTTCATTATTTGGATGACTATTCTTTTAATTTTCTGTTCAGGTTGACTTGATTTATATCAATGTTATCCTGTAGTAACATATCCTTTTTGTTCCTCTGATATTTAGGTACTTAGAAAATGTTCTTGAACCTTTGTTTGATATCTTAGGAAGGCTAGACTTTTTCATCACTTTTCCTAAACTGAAGCACAGAGACATCCAAAAAGTTTCTAAATTTAAACCCATATATCCCTCACATTAGGTCTAAATTAGAGCAGCTATATTTTTAAATACAATTGAAAAATTTCAAAGTTAAAACCAAAATATGAGCTCCTTTCACTTTTCCATTATACTGATACCAGTGGACTTCTAATTTCTGTGTGGTTTTGAACACTGGTTACTGCTCTGACAGAATGTTGTGTCTGTTCTTGGTTCTTAATTCCTTATGTTTCTTCAGCTGTGTTTTTTCAGTTTTTTCTTTTCCTATCTTGTTTCATAATTCCTGTTCCAGTATTTTTCATGCTCCCCGTAGTTTTTTTCAAAACCAATGTTAAATAAATGCAACAGTCAATATACAACAAATACTTAATATTTTTTGCACTTTGATACAAGTAAGGACTAAACAGCCATCTACAGGGTTGCTCATCTATTTGCCCTTCCACCTATCTATCTTACTTTGTAAAGAGAAAAGGCAGCCAAAAAGCAAAACTAAAGATTACATTAGAGGTGAAATTGCTTTTGTTTCTGCAACTCAGATGTGTGAGGTTAATTAAAAAAAAAAAAAAAATAAAGTGGCCATATCCAGTGTGAAAAAAACCAAAAACAAGTCCTCAAAAATCCAGTTCTACTTAGCTGACTCTCATAACTGTGTCAGCAAAAGAAAACTTAATTAAGATCAAAAATGTACACATTTGATCTTACTATTACTAAATAAACCAAACGGACTGCAATTCTTACAGTCTCGGAGGAAAACCTACAAAATTTAATGGCACCTTGGTCACTTTCTAATAATCAGTTTTCAAAATATAAAATTCAATGTTTAAATTACTTATAGTGATTAACATATTCATACTGATTTTGTGCTTCTTCCCTGCAGATGCACTACAGCGATGAGTCTATTATTGTTCATTTGACTAAATGCACATTCCAGCTATTACAGATCACTTTGAAGCTTTCATAAAGTGTGAGAGAGAAAATTTTTTTAAAGTACTTTCAGTGCCTGCCAATTTGATAAATACATTCATTTACTGTCATAAATACAGGCAAGGTTTAGAAAATGAGGGATATTAGAAAACATGTTGCTATGTTTTTTGTTATTTTTTGATAGTTTTGCTCAAGGTGTATTTGTCAGTGTATGACTGAGGGATGTTATACAGCTAATGGTTCCTAGAGAAGCAATATTTACTAACCATAAGTACTCTTTAGAAAATACAAATCCTTTTTTTTTTTTTTAAGAATTAGATGGAATATTTGTTTACTTTCTGTAGAATAAAAATTGATTATACAACTTACGTATTCTCTACCATGAAAGCAGATGATATCCTCATGCTTCTTTTTTCCTAAACTGCCTTTAGTTTTCTTTCATTCTTCAGCCATTTTTTTGTCTTGATATTAAATATGCTCTTCCTCCAATGTCAATCGCAGTTTCCTAGTTATCAAGGAAAAAAAAATTCAATGTTACAGGTATTTTCTTACAAAGATTAATTTATTTTACCCTTTCACTGCTTGCAGTGTTGGGATTTTTTTGTTAGCTTGTTTTTGTTTCCTCACTTTTCTGGATTTACATTTAATAGAAAGCTTTTGCATCTAGGTAAAAAGAAAGTAAAATGAAGAAATTAAATTACCTAGTTTCTACCAATGAAATTCAAGGAAAAAAAATCCTGATATTAGAGGCAGATTGATGAAGTATAAAGCAAGAGGTTTAAAACCACTTTATGGTGTATTATTGTTTCAATTAGAACATAAACAAACTTTAAAAAAAGAAAAAAAAAAACAACCTACCAAAAAAACACCAACACATACGTTTTTTCACCATTGAGGAATAGACTTTGTTTGCCGAAAGGCATTGGTAAATTTCCATTACCCTTTGCTGGAAAGATCTTTCATTCACTTTTGTGGGTAAGACTGGTCTGAGGACAGTGATTTCAGAAAGTTCTTGCAACCCAGTTGAAAAACCTGGTATCTTTTCTTGCATTTCTCAGCTGAAGATTATGGCCGTCCTGAGTGAAAACACATAAATTCCTTATGGGTGGTACAAGTCAGTGAGGAAGATTCAAACTCTGTGTTACTGGTAATTATTTCACATCTTCTTAGCCATGTGGCAATCTACCAAGAAAGTAGTTGCTAAGATTTTTTCTTTTATTTTCATATTTCCATAAATATTACAAAGACAAATTTTCTTCCTTTCCTTCCCTCACAGAACTTCCATAACAAAATGCTCTTTCTAAGTCCTTTATGTTCTACCGGGTAAATTGTGAAATTTCATGACTATTTGAATGTGTAGTTAATTACAGACACAATGGTTTAAAAGGAGTTATCCTGATTTACGGTCAGCTCAAACAATTCCTTGACAGATATTTTGTTTACTTACACTACCTCAAAACAGAAAATAAATCTTTTAAAAATAAATAAATTAAATGAGGTCTATACCTAAAATTTACAAAGGCCGAGTAATTGTAGTGTCATGACATCAGTTTGGTCCATAGCCCACATGTGGTGCTTTGATATTGAAGTGCATAAAGTTAACAGATTAGAAGAAAGACTGCCTACTGTTTGGAGAGTCTTGAAAATATCTACATCTGGTAGGAAATGTGAGGGACAAATTATTCCTCTTCAGAACGATTTATCTTGATTTAAAGTGTGAGCTTTAATTGAAAGAAAAAAATTCAGTGACTAATTGCCATTGATACCTAAATGTATTCTTACTTAGTAAATAACTGACTAAAACCAGCTTTAAAAGCCACCTATTTCTTACATCATTCCAAGGCATTGAATACATCTCCCAGCACGAGCTGATGTTTTAATGACATAACACTGTACCTCCTATAAAGAAGACAAACATCAGGAAGCATTGCAGTAAAAATAATTTATCAGGACTTGAAAAACACAGTACCAGTAGATTCAGATAAATCTGGCTTCCACATCATTTTTTAAGCCACAATTTATTTTCTTCCAGATCAGTTGAGCCTCTTTTAATTACTTTTTTTAGCAAGACAAAATTAGAACCAAACTTCAATGATACTGCAGTGTTATTTCTGTTGTTGTGCTCAGGTAATACAGAATAAGCTTCCAATCCAGATTTGCAAACAAAGTGAAAATACATTTAGTTATGTATTTGTGTTGCCATTAACGGTAATAACAGTTTAGCTGTAATGGAATCTTCTGTGATAATTACTTCAGTTTCACTTTGGTTTGCTGCAGCCAAAAGACATATATTATCTTTGTTTATCTACTGATTCAAACGTTGAAAAACTTAGTATGTCCATATTTGCAATGAACAGGCACCCAGTCAAAAATAACGTGGAGGCTGCAAACTCCTCCTCTGATGTGCTCTATGTGTTTGTTGTGCAATACTGTCTGTTACCAGCACAACTGTAATCAATAAACCCCACAATTACAGGCTATCCCATTTTTTGAACAGAGCAGTATTTGAGCATTCATTGCCTTTCTGTAACAATATTTCTTCAGTTGTCTTTATAAATATTTTGGTTTAAAGTGCAATATTAAAATCCTACACAGTCCATGAATGGAAACAGACAAATAGTTTTCTCTAAGAGGCTATTCAGGGAAATTAGAAGTAGAAGTTATACCTGTGTGTATGCGAATTAGTAAAGCTACACATCCTAGCCCTTTTTAGTGCGTATGATTACAGAGAGAGCTTGAAGGTGGGGAAAAAGGGGGAGAGGGAATGAGCATAATTTAAAAAATTGCAATCCGTACACAGTGCATTCCAAGTGTTGCCTCACCAACACAAAATGAAGGAGTATAATGAGTGTCCTTGATCAGCAGGTAATGTTCCTTCTAATTCAAGGCAGTGTTCAGCTTGGCTTATTCACAAGTTATTAAACTAACCTGGGTATCTGTGAGCTAGTTACCCTACTATCAATTCCATTAACCTATGACAGTATATGAAGGCTTAAGCGAGTTAAGACTAGTATGTGCTCATGGAGTTATCTTGAAGGTTTCCCACTTGCAATGCAGTAAAGGCTGGGAAGCTGGGTTGATACAGCAGAACTCTACAGACTAAGACCAAGTTCAAGGTGGTGGTAAGCAGCATAGACAGTCTTACAGCACACTGCTTATTTCTATCATCCCTTCTAACCATGTAATTCAAAGTTACAAAGCTGATGCAAAATTTGTGTGACACAGGAATGGGAATATTCATTATGAAATATTAATTAATTATTAAATAACAAAGGATTAATTAATTTTCTTCTAAGATGCAAATGTGATAAACTCAATCTATGCTCAGAGTAATCTGCAGTATACAGTGGGGGCCAACCTTTTCTGAGCATCTCCTGTACAAGCTCCTACAGAAGCTCAGGCCACATCACATTCTTCCCAAGATTTATTTTGCTTAGATGGTTTCAAAGACCTGACATTTATATAGTTTCCATTCAGATTCTGATGGGGATGGAAGGAAGACTCTTGCCTAAGGTCACACTGCCCTTTTCTACTCTTGTACTTCATAGTATATAGCTGTACTTTGCTCTCCAGATTGAAAAAAGAATGCCCTACTCAGCATATGGGCCAAAACAACAATGAAGCCATTTTGTCACAAGAAGGTGGTTTGGAGTTGGTTTTTAGTGTTTTGTTGTTGTTGTTTATTTTGTTGTTTGCCTGAATGTTTCTTTGCTTAGTGAGCTCTCTAAATAGAAAAAAAAAAAGTACAGACCTAGTTCTATTTCAGTACTGCTTTTCTATGTCAATAATGATGAGCACAAGTTACACAATACTCAGTTTGGTTTGTCTTTGGAACTAAACATACGATTTCCACCACCGCCCACCCCCCACTCCCAGTCTTTATATTCAACACCCAGATTTGGGAGAATAATTGTAATGTTACAGGTCAAATGTGGCAATCTCTAATGCCAGGTTGTTCCAGGTCAGTTACAGGAAAGCAGATTTCATATTAAAGAAAGAATAGCTTAGCTAACCAAGCTAAAAGTAGAAAATGAAGCAGTTTGTTATGACCTAAGTAGCCCTTCCAGTATAGTCAAGTGGACACTGTGTGCATTGTATTAACTAGATCAAAATAACAGGTACCAAAATGCTCCAAAATATGGGTTATTTTCAAAAGTTAAGGTAAATATTACCGAGTACATGCAAAATCAGAGCAGGAGTTGACATATATGTGAGATGTTGGACCAGCTATATAAAACCCCTGTGACCACAGCATTACTTTCTACTATCTTTTTCAGCAGCCGTAAAGGTATGTTAGACTAATGGATATGGAAGCCTCAATTCAGGACCAAGTGAATTTTAGTTTCAACTGTATTGAAGAAAACCCCCGTAATTTCAGTCACTAGGTAACTACATCATGCTTTTCATGCACAAAAATCTGTTAAAAAAATGCTGTTATAATGTGCAGCACAAATGACAGTGAAAGACCCACATGCTTAAGACAAAATATATTTCTTTTTAAAGAAAAATTCAAGGCTGAGCGACCTATTTCAGCCAGAGATCATTCTTGAAGGGTGCATCTGCCCCTGGTCCAATGGTAGCTGCTAGATGTTAATGCTGTTCTTCAAATATTTAACTACATTCTCCAACATTTAAGTAGAATAAGACAGCCGTACATTGGTAATTAACATACTTTAAAAGAAAAGGAACTATAAAGCATTCATGCCCAGAGATTATCCTGTCATGAATTCCAAAAGCAGAAAAAAATATTCATGAAACTAATATATGCATATAAGTGGCACATAAAACGTGGTATGCTGGAAAGACAAAACTTTCCTATGGCTTTTCAACACAGAATTAAGACACACTCTTCTTTTTTTCCCCTAGTGTTCATAGCATCTACATGAGATTTATTATTATAGAATTAACCTACCCAGCAAACATTCTTGCACTTCTTAAAAATGTATAAAGTGTAATTTTAATAATGAAATGTTTTGTAAAGCACAGACTCCAGTGTCATAAAGTTTGATCTTCTAGGGGAATGGATTAATTATAGGAAAACTGATTAATTTATATTGTTTCTGAAATTATTATAGTGAACCTAAATAACAAACACATTACCTGGTGAATTCCACTAACTGTACAAGCTGCCTGCTCCACACATTCTGTCTCCAACCTCCTCCATTTTCTGCTTGACACTGTTGGCAGCCTGAAAGCAAACAATGCTGGCCTTTTTCAGAAGGCAAATCAGCTATGTTCCCACAGCAAACAGAAATAGTAGGGTGGCCATTTTCATAAGTGGCTAATCTTCATAAGGGTTGCATTTTTTTTCCTGTAACCAAGTTTTTGCTTTCACAAGAAACTTCAGTTATGATAAGCAACAGCTCCCTACTTAGCTATGTTTTGATTTATGAAACAATGTTATGAGCCTTCTTTCTCACAAGTTTTGTACAGACATGTATTTTTATACATGCAAAAACATAAGGTGAATGTTCA